>NC_050463.1:8819603-8943836 GCF_903995425.1 Onychomys torridus
ATGATCTGTATATAATGTATATTGTACTTTTCAAATAGTGCCACTCCCTAGTTACAAAGCATTGAAATGTATGAGCATATGGGGGCCACTCTCACTGTAATGCCCACACAATTCATAGTCCACAGATATGAAGATAATAAATATAATATTTGAGAAATCAACTAATTTGAGCTATTTTCTATTGCTAATCATATGCTCCAAGAAAGTAAGTGGGTTTTTTTTATTTTTGATAACTTTCATGAATATAGAAATTTTAACAGGAATAAGAAGCTTCTCGGCTCCCTTTGTCATGTAGATGGTGTGCTCCATTATCATGGTGTGTTGAGATACAGCAGCCTGTCTTAACTGCTCCCTATACCAACAAGGAAGAAAATTGTCACCAAAATGATTATTGGGGCATTGTTTGATTAATACAGACACTAAAAGATTAAGTATATAATGATGAAATTTTATGAGTCTTTGTTGTTAATGTCCTGCAGATATGGAGCAATGTATGAGCTGTCCAGATGACCATTACTCCAATGCAGAGCACACACGCTGTCTGCAAAGACGTGTTTCCTTTCTAGCATATGAAGACCCATTGGGGATGACTCTGGCCTGCATGTCCCTGGGTTTCTCTGTCCTTACAGCTCTTGTTCTTGGTGCTTTTGTGAAGTACAATGACACTCCCATTGTGAAGGCCAATAACCGCATTCTCAGCTACATCCTACTGATCTCCATCACCTTCTGTTTCCTCTGCTCATTGCTCTTCATTGGGCATCCCAACATAGTCACCTGCATGCTGCAGCAAACCACATTTGGAGTCTTTTTCACAGTGGCTGTGTCTACTGTCTTGGCCAAGACAATTACTGTTGTCCTTGCCTTCAAGCTCACTACTCCAGGAAGAAGGATCAGAAGAATGCTGGTATCAGGGGCACCTAATTTTGTCATTCCCATCTGCACCATGGTCCAACTTGTTCTCTGTGGAATCTGGCTGCTCACATATCCTCCCTTTATTGATACAGATACTCACTCTGAACATGGGCAGATCATCATTGTGTGCAACAAAGGCTCAGTCATTGCATTCCATTTTGTCCTGGGATACTTGGGCTCCTTGGCTCTGGGGAGCTTCACTGTGGCTTTCTTGGCCAGGAATCTTCCTGACAGATTTAATGAAGCCAAATTCCTGACTTTTAGCATGCTGGTGTTCTGCAGTGTCTGGGTCACCTTCCTCCCTGTCTACCACAGCACAAAAGGGAAGGTCATGGTGACTGTGGAGGTCTTCTCCATTTTGGCCTCCAGTGCAGGTCTGTTAGGGTGCATCTTTGTCCCAAAATGTTATGTTATTTTGATGAGACCAAATTCAAATTCTCTTCAAAATTTCAGGGATAAATCACTTTATTGAACCATCTGTATTTTTAAAATTTTAGATTATATTCAAAATATCTGTTTTCCCTTTCTTGTGGGTGACTATCTCTTCCATTCCCAGCTTTAATCATTTCCCCATGTAGTTTATCAAGTTTGATGATGTCATCTTTGTTTACCTTACAGTTTGGTTGTCATGTGGGTAAGACTATGATATATACCTTTTACTCTTCCTAGTAGACATATTATCACAGGAACCTCCCTCATCTTCAGGCTGTTAAGATCTTTCCTTCCTTCTTCAATTTTCCATGAGTCTAGATGTGAGAAGGTTTCATAGATGGATCAATTGCTTGGTTCTAAATGTACGTGTTGAATGAAAGAATCATTAATAAATGGAGCCCTGTTAGTCTTTGTCCCATCCATTTTTTCTCTGGTATCATGCAGATTACATTGTAGCACCTTGCATGCTAGTCAGTAGGGTAAAGGTCTCTAGGTGGGTAACAATTCAACTTTTCTATATTTGCACAAATAAGTAAGTTTTGTCCCCTGGAACATCGCCTAAACAGGAGGTAGTATAGAGCAATCCTACATATCAAGCCTCAAGGATCTATGTGGAAAAAGAGGTGGAAAAGTTTTAAGAGGCAGAGATAGTGGATGTCTGCATGGAAGCAATGTCATCTGGAAAAAAAGACTGACAATCATATGAAATCACCAAGACTTTGGAAGGATGAATAAGACCTGTAGATGTATAAGCCATAAAATATCCCGGTACTAACAAGTGGACGTAGACTCAAATCCCATCCCTGAACAAGAAACATTTTGCAATTCTTGCCTGTTGAAAAAGGGAAAATCAGTTTTCTAGTATGGAGTTTTAATGGTTATGTCAACCACACTCTGGAGAAAGGTCATGCCTTGTGTTGTAGATGGCCAACACAAGACATAATTCATTTGTTTTTCTTTCTTTTTTTTGTTTGCAAAGGGGCTTCTTTTTATTTTGTGTTATTTTTAACACTTTTCTGTTTAATTCTTTATAGTTTAATTTTATGATTTCCATTTATACTTCGTTTTGTTTCAGAAGGTAAGGAAAACATGAAATTGGATTTATAAACAGGTATTGGGGAGACATTTACAAAGGGGAAAATGTGATCAAAATATATTATTTGGGAAAAGATTAAATAAAAAGGAAAATTGGAAATATGTGTGTAACATATATAATTGGTGTGTGTATTACATACAAATATTAAATGAATTGTACTTCTTGGATTGATAACAATTTTCCAAGATACACAGACAATCTTACAAGAACATCAATATCAGGCACGAGAAAAATTTCTACAATCAATTTGGTAGGAGAATCCAAAAGCCTTTCACAAACTATATGAGCTATGGATACTCACCTTGTTGCCACCCAGAAATGAAAAATGTGCCTATTTCTTAGGACAACACACATATCAGATACAGACATGGAAGTATTAAGATGAAATTGACTTGTGAGTCTCCTCCCTGAAGACTAGCTTTCAGAGTATTTGAAGGTGCTGAAACCTGCCAAGAGAGAAAAAGCAAGTCTAAGTTCTACTCAGCAGTAAAGTCTATGAACCACCATAAAAACTATTATGGTACTATACATTCAAAGGTGTGATTGTGGCAAGTATACATTTGGGGTAACCAACACCTTTGTAATTGTGCTTAAGGCACTCAACATATGTTTGTTACTGTAAAACTAGCCAAGTGCCTATTATTTTTGATGTCTTGGAGTCTAAGGGAGAGTAAATTATTCCTATTTCCTGAATCAGTGTAATCCTGGGAACTTATTCTTATATTCCCAGATAATCATAGTCCTGGCCACTCAGGATAAAACTTCTTCTTTACTACAGTGGGACTAAAACAGAAACATCCAACTTGTAGATATGTGAGGAACAAATGTGATGCCAAACCTGATTTGATACATATACATGACTCCTCAACCCAGGGCACAAGGAACATCTTGGAAAGGGCCTGAAAGACAGTAAGACCAGTAAGACCTGGAAGATTAGAGTGCCTGCTGAGAGACAGTTTCTTCTCTATAACATTGAAGCTGAACTTATGATATTTTTACACATTTGTCACCTAAATATGGCCTAAATAGTGACCAGTAGACCTGCCAAAGAGAAAATCTCACATGTCCCCACCATAGATGGAGAATTACAGATAATCAATAGGTATTGCGAGAATCAGAATCCATCTCTGGTGCATTAGCAGGCTTTGTGGAGCCCACTACCTATGATGGGACACCTCCTGCAGCCTCAAGGCAGGGGGAAGGGCTTGGACCTGCCCCTACTGAATGTGGGTCATCATAGGAGGCTTTGCCTTCTGGTGAGAGGGAGTTGGGGGATGGGTTGGGAGGGGGCAGGAGGAGGAAAGAGAGGGATCTTTGATTGGTGTGTAAGATGAACGAAAAAAAATTCTTAATAATAGAAAAGGAAAAAACTGAAAATATTAGTAATATCCCAGAATTGTTAAAACATTTGCAATAAAATGTCCAGAATTGTTAAAAAGTTAAAAAAAAAAGATGAAGTCTCAATTCTGTACACTTATGCCCCACATACAAGGGCATCCACATTTGTAAAAGAAACATTTGTAAAGCTTAAATTGTACATAAAACGCCAAACATTAATAGTTGAAGATTCCAACACCCCTCTCCCACCAATGGACAGGTTTTCCAGACAGAAACTTAACAGAGAAATTAGAGAAATAACAGATGTTATAACTCAAATGGACTTAATAGACATCTACAGAACATTCCACTTAAACAAAAAGAATATACCTTTTTCACAGCACCTCATAGAACTTTCTCTAACAATGACTACATACTAGTAACAAAGCATACCTCAACAGATTTAAAAAAATGCAATCATCTCCTGTGTCTTATCAGATCACCATGGCTTAAAGCTAGAATACAGCTACAACATAAATTGCAAAAAGCCTACAAATTCATGTAAATTGAACAGTGCCTAATTGAGTCACCTCTATGTCAATGAAGACATAAGAAATAAATTAAAGACTTCCTTGAATTAAAGTACAATAAATAGTCAGTTGTTTTATATGTGAGGAGAATGGATATATTTAATTAAATGATATGTATGTTAAATAAATGCCATGTTTGATGAACATTAGCATTTGAATATATTAAGAATATGCTAAAAATATTAGAATTGCCATTAATGTTAATTTCTTTCTTTGCATGAAATTCACATTTTATTAATGTTTAACTTGAGTTTTCATATTATGATTAGTAAATCATTTTTCTCATTGATTAAACATTCTCTCATAGAGGAATGAATCATAATCCTTTTTCAAGTTCATTGATTCTTAGACAATTTCATACTGATATATGTTCTCTCCACCCTGGTAGAAGCAGCTGCTCTCCTGGACTCCTTTCCAAATAAACCTCTTTTTCAGAGTATTGAGTGAAGGCCTTCATTGACTAGTGAGCAGAAGAACCTTGCTGGGACATCCCATAGTAGACTGAGCAAGGGGGAGCTGAACAGAAGAAACTTGCTGGGACGTCCCATAGTGGACTGAGCGAGAAAGAGCTGATTGTGGCTCTCCAGGAGAGGAGCAGGAATTGCTGTGTCCTGCGGGGAGACCATCCCCCATCACACCAGGTATATCCTGACTTTCCCCAAGAGTCAGGATACCCTTCCTTGCTGAAGCAATTCTAGGCCTGGCTCTCCCAAGAAGTCAGAAAACCTTCCTTTCCAAGGTTGGGCTGTTTTTTTGGTTCATTTCTCTCGCCCAGCTCCCAAACACGGGCTATGTTTACTTTCCCTGGTCCTGGGCCCTATGGCCTGGATTCTGCTGTCCTGCTCTGTGATTGGTTGATTTCACAAGTCAGTTGGAGCCACCTCTGCCCCTGGCCAAATGACTTGTGAAATCAACCAATCACAGAGCAGGGGGCAGAGATGGCTCTGATCTGAACTAAACTGTGTTTCTCTCACTGGCTTTATCTGAGCCATCCTTCCCTAATTCTGGGCTCCAGGGTCAGGGAGGGTTTCTCTAGCTAGCCCCTTTTCCCTACATTCATGCCTTATATACCTTTCTTTGCCCAGCCATCACTTCCTGGGATTAAAGGTGCATGTGCTTTCCAGTACTGGGATTAAAGGTGTGTGTCACCACTGCCTGGCTCTGTTTTCTCTCCAAGACTGAGTGAATCTCATGTAGTACAGGGTGGATTTGAACTCATAGAGATCCAGAAGGATCTCTGCTTCCTGAGTGCTAGTATGTGTGTGCCACCACTGCCTAGCCTCTATGTTTAATCTAGTGGCTTGTTCTGGTCTCTGATCTTTAGGTAAATTTATTAGGATAACACAATATATCACCACAGTGTGAGCTCAATACACTGCTGGAGTTAGCTCCTCACCACCAGCCAGATCTTTCTTTAGGCAGCTCTCACCACCATATGTATTTCCTTCACAAGATCTCCTGTGTATGTGTTTTCAGGCAGCAGGTTCTCTCTCCCAGTGGATTGTGGGCTTTCCCTGGACCCACTCTTTGGGCTGCTACCAAACTAGGTAGCTACCTTGAAAACCCACTCAGGCTTCTACTGTTTTACACAGAAGCAGTCAGCCTCACATCTTTACTGTCATAGTTGGCAGATTTGGTGAGACAATTGGGAATTCTTAAAGGGAGGAATTAGTTAAAAAAGAGAGTTTTCCTACATTAAAAATGGGAAACACTATTATAATGAAAGGAATTAGGTCTCTGTATGATAATATGCTGGAAAGTTTGAAAGTGGAGCAATTAAATAAGAGGGTAATTTATAATAAAATATAATAAAATAAATAAGATGGGGTTTATGTAATATCAATTATAACACTATCAGTTTTATCATTTTGTTTTATTACTAAAAAGTTGATTAATATGAGTGCTAAGATACAAATTTTAGAAAAACTTTTTGAAACAGATCATAGAGATATTCAGACCTAGGCAGAGGAATTTAAAGGAGAACTAATCTCAACATTGCATTATAAGGTTAGAGAGAAACAGCCTACAGTTTTCAATAACCTGTTTTAATTTATCCAGGAAACTTACAGGAATTGCTAAATGACAGATATCCCCAAGACTGTGTAAAAGCTGAATGAACTCATGTGGAAATATTAGATTTTAGGAGATTCAAGGAAGCAATAGTCTCATATGGCATACATTCACCTTTTGTAAAGCAGATGTTAAACTCATGGTCAGCTTGTAATATGGTTATCCTGCAAGACTGGAGAGACTTGGTTACAGCAGTCTTTGAGCCTGGTCATAAATTATAGTGGAGGACCTGGTGGAGAGATGAGGTTAAGACCATTGAACAATGAAGTAGGGATAGAGGTATGGAAATCTCCCAAGACCAACTTTTTGGAGAGGGAGATTATGCTAATGTACGAAGGTAATCTCTCTCTATATGATGACTACACTCTGGATTTATGCTGTACAGTAGCCTTGAATGACTGGGACATAATTGAAGAAGTAGGAAAGAAAACTGAGTCATTTTTCTAAAGTTATACAGGGCCCAAAAGAAACTTTCACTGATTTCTTACAAAGATTGACTTCAGCTGTAAATAGAATGATACTAAATGGTAACTGAATCTCTGGCTTGTGCAAATGCTAATGCACAATGCAAAATGGTAATTAGGCCATTAAAGGCAAGATCAGAATCTTTAGAGAAATGGATCCAAGATACAATCAATATTGAATTTCATGACTATGATGATACTTGGATAGGAGAGGTGATTTCCACAGATTTGAAGAAAAATCAAAATTTTGGGTATTTCAATTGCAGAAAACAAGTTCACCTAAAAAGAGATTGTAAACAGAGCAGACATATAAACAAATTTTTTAAGAATAACCCAAACAGAACACCCCTTCTTTCTGGAGTATGCATAAGGTTTGGCAAAGGCAGACATTGGACTAATGAATGCAGATTAACAAGGGACAGTCAAGGTAACCCTTTGCCATCATGAATCACCCTGATGGGCCTCTTGCAAGCCATCATGTCAAATATGGTTCAGTCATTTCCTGTCATTGTGGAGGAAACTACTTCCCAGAGCAATTAAAGAACTTAATGCCTACTGTAAAAACCACACTGCTCTGGATGAAAGGACAGCTATAGAGGAGAGAATAAAAACATTAAGGAGACACTGTAAAGCAAATATTTTGGCAAATTTCTGTAAATGAACAAAGACCAAAATTAAAAATACAAATAATGTTTTCACTGAAGGGCTTGTAGACATATGTGTGGATGTAACAATAATAGACCAGAATCTAGGCATCCAAATTGGCCTCTTCAGGAAGTAAATGTTCAGCTTTTAGGAAATGAAACATTAACTCAGATAAAACAGAGCACAAGATGGGTTGAATATGTAGGGTCAGAAGGACAAAGAGAAAAATTAAAACCATATGTGACTAACATAGCAATGAATTTATGGGGATATGATTTATTACAGCAATGGCATATGCAGATTAACATTCCTTCTATCTCAGAAACAAACCATAAATTAATGTATATTTCTGGGGAAAATGTTAAAAGGCATTATAAAGGACAGTCACTTACTATTCAGGTTGTACAAGAACAGGGCACAGCAGCTGTTGATCTTTCAAATGCACCAACAGCCCTACCTTTAAAATGGTTAACAGATAAACCTGTATGGGTTGATAAATGGCCTTAAACATCAGGGAAATTACCTTAGAATAGCTGGTATAGGAGCAGCTAAATGTTCAGCATATTGAAGAGTCAACCATCCCTTGGAAATCTCTTGTATTTTTTATTAAAAAGATATCTGGAAAATAGAGGCTGATAACAGATCTAAGAGCTGTTATTAAGATGATTCAGCCAATGGATTCTGTACAGTCTTTAATTCCTTTGCCTTCTCTATTACCTAAAGGATGGCCTCTTATAGTTAATGATTTAAAAGACTGTTTCTTCACTATACCTTTACAAGAAAAAGACAGAAAAATTTGCCCTCATGGTGATTAGTTATAATAACCCCTAGCCTGTTAAAAGTTATCAATGGAAGGTTCTCCCACAGGGAATTAAATAGCCCCACTCTTTGTCAATATTTTGTATGACAGCCATTGGAAATGATACATAAGCAATTTTCTCAATCTATAGTTTACCATTATACAGATAACATTTTACTAGTTCATTCAAATGTAGATACTTTAAAAAGAATGTTTAAAGAAGTAAAGAAAAATTGTCCTTGTTGAGATTACAAATCACTCCCAAAAAATATGAAGAGGAGATTCTATTAATTACTTAGGATATAAAATAGGTCTATAAAAAATTCGACTTCAAATGGCACTAATCAGAAGAGATCAATTGCAGACTCTTAATGACTTTCAAAGATTACTGGAAGACATTGTCCATCTATGCCCCACTATTGATGTAAAAAATATAGAACTGATTGATTTGTTTTGAACCTTAAAAGGTGACAAGGGCTTAAATAGTCCAAGAGAATTATCAGCTTAAATTGAGAGAGAACTGGTGGGAAAGAAATTACAGGATGCACATGTGGATTATTTGGATTCAGAGCTTGATTGCTTTATGTTTATTTTACCCTCCACACATTCTCCTATAGGAATATTAATGCACAGGGAAGATAGCATCATAAAATGGATGTTTTTAACCACATAAACAGAGTAAAAAACAAAAAAACTTATGCGGAAAATGTCTCTGAGTTGATTCTAAAAGGAAAAATGAGACTTTGTCAATTAGTAGGAATAGACCCAGCAGAAATTGCAGTACCTTTTACT
Source organism: Onychomys torridus (assembly GCF_903995425.1). Classification (NCBI taxonomy): domain Eukaryota; kingdom Metazoa; phylum Chordata; class Mammalia; order Rodentia; family Cricetidae; genus Onychomys; species Onychomys torridus. Next base: position 8,828,721 of record NC_050463.1, read on the forward strand.
AATGATGAAATTGACTTATTTTGGGGAGAAAATGAACATTGGCAAAGAACTTTCAGTAATTTTTTTGGGGAAAGATTAACAACAAATATTCCCAAAGCAAAATAATTCAATTTATAAACAGACCTGACTGGATTTTTCTTCTTATTGTATGGGGAACACCAATTTCTGGAGCCCCTACATTTTATACTGATACAAACAAATCAGGAAAGGCAGGGTATAAACCACAAAATATAAATAAAGTGACACAAAACCCTTATTATTTTGTCCAAAAGTCAGAATTATATGCTAGTTTAATGGTAGTAATGGATTTTACAGAACATCTTAACATAGTTACTGACTCTCAGTATGCAGAAAGAGTTGTTTTACATACTGAAACTAAATTTATTCCTGACAAGTCAGAAATAACTTCATTATTTATTCAGTTACAAGAAATAATCAGGAATAGGAATCAAATCATCCCATATGTATAAAATACATATCTGATCCTATATGGGTCTGCCAGGCTCTCTAGCACAAGGTAATGAAGAAATTGATCATGTATTGATAAAAAAATATGCTGGGGGCCTCAGAATTTCATTAAAAATACCATATCAATAGCAAAAAAAAAATTTCCCATGACTTGGCAAAAAGGCAAAGAAATTATAAGGAAATGTCCCACTTGTTCTTTATACAAACAAACTTCACTACCTGCAGGAAGTAGCCCAAAGTGTATTAAAAAATGATGGATGTGTTTTATTTTGTAGAATTTGGAAAATTAAAATATGTACACCACATTATTACCTATTCAGGATTTCAGTGGGAAACTGCTTTGAGTTCTGAAAAGGCTGATTTTGTAATCACACATTTCTTAGAAGTTTTGGCTATCATGGGTATACCTGTACAAATTAAATCTGACAATGATCCAGCATATGTCTATAGTAAAATGAAATAGTTTTTTGCTTGTTATATTTAACAGGTATACCACACCATCCTACAGGGCAAGCAGTCATAGAAAGATCAAATTGAACTCTAAAGTATATACTAAATAATCAGAAAGAGGTAACAAAACTCCCAGAAATAGATTACATAATGTTCTATTATTTTTGAATTTTCTCAGTGCTAATGAGAAAGGAAAAACAGCTATGGAGAGTCATTGGATAATAGAAAAAAAACCACAGAATTAAATCAGCCTGCATACTTTAAAAATGTGCTGACCTCAGAATGGAAACCAGGATATATATTACATTGGGTATGAGGTTTTGTTTTTGTTTATACAGGAGAAGAAAAGCTATGGATACCAACAAAATTTATAAAGGTTCAATTTGAACAAGAGAGACCTCAATTAGAAGAGGTGATAGTTTATCAAGAAGTATGACCATTTTATTTAAACTAACTTATACTACTAACAAATGCTTTTCATTTAATCAGATATAACTTGTCAAAAGAGAACCTCCCTAAAATTAGGGTTGGGAAAGGTTTTTGTTTTTGTCTTTCAGGAGAATGAAGGCTAAAGGAATCTGAAGAACACTGGATAAAGGAGACATCTGAAGAAAAAGGGCAAATCATCCAGAAAAAAATATCCCAAGAAAAAGAGTAAATTGACATATTAGTATATCACATATCTAACCTGATAAAACTTCATTAGTCTTCCTATATGTTTGTTTCTGCTGTTTTCCACAGACACATAATACAAATTGTCTTTATGTAGTCCTAGTTCAATTAAAAATTTAAAGCAGGCTTTGGTGTTGGAACATGGCTCTCTCATTCTCTAAAAAAGCATGCTTGTTAAAAAGAAAATCCAAAATCTCTATATCATGTCAGAAGGACAGAAGAAAACCAAAATTAAGGTATTATTCTATGTCACCAATCTCACAATTCTTTGGCTCTATTTTGACTCTTTAAAACTTTTCTTAAGGTATGAATTTTATATCAAAATTCATAAGATTTATATATATATATATATATATATATATATATATATATATATATTTCAAACTTTTGTCAAGATATTGATAGTCATGTAGAGTACTAACTAATCCTAAAAAAAAGGCTTCATCTAGCTTCCTGTACATTTTGGGTTTGAGTTTCTATCAGTTTTCTCCAGGGAACCATAACTGCACCTAACAGTGACTTTAAAGTCTCCAAAAAGTTGATGGGGCCCCACAATGATGATTCCATCAGGACAATGGTAATACCACTGAGCTGACAAACACCACCTAAAGATCAGCTTTGGACTACATACAGCTCTGGACAATTTTGAGATGGCTAGCTGAGATGATCCAGCCTCACAGACTACTTGAACAAGGCCTTGAGAGTAGCCCTGATTTTGGCATTATGCAGAGACTGGACAACAAAAGATACAGCTACTTTGCCTAGGACTTGAGAATTAACCAAAAATTTTTCTTTTCAGGATCCCCTAAAGATGCCTTCACCCCCAGAGAGCAGGGATTAATTTTAAGAACATGATGCCCATATTCCCAAGAGGTTGACCTGTTGGTTTTGGTCATTCAATAGTTTATGGATAATTGTCTTTGTTTAGGATGGTTGGTTACAAGCTGGTAATTGATAATAGAAAAAAATGTGAACAAGGAGATTAGATTCAGGATTTTTGTTTGGAAAAAAGAAAAAAGGGATATAGATAAGAAGTAGATTACTCTAAAAAATTGATATAGAAATAATAGAATAAAATGATAGATTATTGAATCTACTCTGAAAATAAAGAATATGGATATCATAAGATAAAAAGGTTGATCATTGAATCTACTCTTAAAATGCAACTACTAATTTTAAATATATTACATTGCATTGGATTTTTGTATATTATATACAAATTATATATATTGATATAAATTTGAGATTGATTTTGTTAAAACATACTTACATATATTTCTAATCTCATTCAAGGTATTGTACTTGTACAGTTCATTTAACAATGTAATTCAAATTGATATTCCTTGAAAGTTATTATTACCAACTAATTAGGATATAAAGAAATGAAAGTAGTTAGTCATTACAATTGAACTTATAGTCATATTAATTCTGTTTTCAAGCCAAGCAGAAATATATTTTACATAGACAGATCATCTTCAAACACTTCAGAGATCTGCAGAATTTAACATTTAAGGTGTTTTAATTACATAGTTTTTATTTTCTTTATTTTTATGAAAATGAGACATGTCTGCTCCTGGCATTACCAATCTACTTTAGAGAAGATGATGGGCATTGAATAAACTCCTTATGGAGTTTACTTTCATGTGGCAAAAGTTAGCCACTGGGCAAGAAAATGCCCTTGACTCGACTGCTGACAGTATGCTGCCCAAAATGGACAAGTAGGACACAAAAGAAAGGACTGATGATCCTTGCCAAGACAAGGTAGGAAAGCTCTTTAGAAAGTCTTGCTTCGGGGCTGGAGAGATGGCTCAGAGGTTAAGAAGACTGACTGTTCTTCCAGAGGTCCTGAGTTCAATTCCCAGCAGCCACACATGATGGTTTAATTCCCAGCAGCCACACATGATGGTTTACAACCATCTGTAATGAATCTGGTGCCCTCTTCCGGCCTGCAAGGATGCAGGCGGAACACCGTATGCATAATAAATATTAAAAAAAAAAAAAAGAAAGTCTTGCTTCACAGATGAGTCTATTAGATATGCTAGGCATGTAGGATGAAGATGGATGCCCCAACATAGCAGAAAAACCTCAGGTGACTGTCGAGGGAGCCTGCTGTTTCTGTCATTCCTCACATTTTTTGGAAGTCACTTGTTTGCACTTCCTGTTTAACTAGGTAATATTTCTTTCTCGGGTCTCTGAGAAAGTTAAAGATTAGATAGTTATAGTTTTCCCTGTTAATAAATTCAGAAAAGAAATGCACTAAAGAAGTGTAAAATGTATAAGTTTGGAAGACATCAAAAGATAGTTTTGGGTTGGTAATACAAGTTAGGATAGAAAGTGAATTAGGTTCATTTTGGACTCACCAAAATAGGATAGATAATGGAATATTTTTGCTGAATTTTTCAAATGCAAGTGGACTAGACACTGTCGATGAATTTATTGCCTATATATATTTTATATTGTTGTTGTTCTTATTGTATATAGTTTTTCTTATATTAGTTATAACTTTTCTTAGACAAATTAGGGGGAAATGTGGTGATATTTTATTTGTGCTCTAACAAATAAAGCTTGCCTGGGGATCTGAGAACAAAGCTAGCCACTGCATTAAACATAGAGGTCAGGCAGTGATAGCACATGCCTAGAATTTAGGAGGCAGAGATCCATGTGGATCTCTGTGAGTTCAAAGCCACACTGGGAACAGAGCCAGGCATGGTGGCACATGCCTTTAATCCCAGCACTAGTTAACCATACAGGTCTGGAGGTCTATACAAACAGACAGGAAGTGATAGAGCTGGGCAGAAAGAGGAAGTAAGGTGGCAGGGCAAAGAAAGGTATGTAGGTGTGAGTATGCAGGAAGTAGCTCTCTCTTTAGGCTGAGGATTTCCTGGAGGTAAGCTAGTGGCAGCAGCAGTTCAACTGATACCCTAAAGGGTGAGGAATCAGAGGCTTTCAGTCTGAGGATTTCTGGAAACAGGATTGGCTGAGGACTCATCGAGGTAAAGTTGGCTGTGGCTTGTTCTGTTTCTCTGATCTTTCACCTTTCACCTCAATATCTGCCTCTGTTTTGTTTTGTTTTTTAATTAATAAGACCATTGAGCAATTCATGTTACACCTCTCTCCATTGTTCTCGGTCTCAGATGTTTAGAGTTAATGGAAGGAGAAGACTGAATTTATGCTCAGTTGTGCCATTGGAGTCCAAAGTCAATGCTCAGGGATTTTATGAGACATCAGCATTCACTCTTTGAAATAGGAGGGAAGCAAAAAACATCAGATGGATTTTATAGATTGCAGTTTTTCTATATTTTCTTAGAGTTCATTGAAATGTGATATATTATATTATAAATCAGGTAAGATATTTTACCTTAATGGTTTTCAGACTAGAATTCGGTACAACTTAGAACTTAGAACCAGCTTAATGCTTGTCATTTTCCTCATATGGTAGGTTGTGTTCTGTACCCTTCAGATTCCTGATGGGCCATTTCACTCTATCCTGAGAGATCATGACTCATTTCCATATCTACATCAACTCTCCCACAAAGACAAATATCTTACCCATGCCATGATCATTTTGATGGATTATTTCAGCTGGATTTGGTCACAAAAGATGATGAAAAAAGTATTAAATTTTTACTAGAGATAAGAAAGTACTCAGAAATTGTTAAAAATTCTAGCCAACAGAGAAATGCAAATTAAATATTCTATGTGATTTCATCTTACTCTAGTCACATGGCTATTACTGGACAAAAATATTGACAATATGGAAAGAGGAAACCCCATACAGTTTATACTTCCACTTATGTTGGTGGTAGGATAGGCTGGAACAGGCACTATTTGAGGAAGTTTATCAAAATATTAAATATAGAACTACTGTTCTTTTTATGCAGATCTTAGCAGGGCACTTCCAGCGTCCATCCATTATCACCACAGACACATGTGAAAGTGTCATGGGAACTCTGGATCAAGTGCTATGACATTTTAAACATGACAAGAGAATAATGAAAAGTTTATAAAATGTTAAATGAGCTCCTGGTTTCTTAAATGGACTATGCAGAACACAATTTAGTATTGATAGTTTCTTCAATGTCTCTGCTTGTAGGAATAATTATGAGACTCAGGGGGTTGCATAATAATGTCTTCCAGGACATGGTCATATGTGTCAGCTTTTCAGTCAAATAATGTAAATCTAATAAAGCTTTTGGTAACATAAAAAAAAAGAACTGTTATATGATCCAGCAATACCAATCAATATAGCCAAAGGACTATACACCAAACAACAGGTATAACTGCAATGTTCAATGTGGTTGTATTCACAAAAGCAAAATGGAACTACTGAAGATACCCACCAACAGGTGAACAGATACTAAAAATGTAGCATTTGCACAACGTAATTTTCTTTCAGTGCAAAGAGGAATGAAATTGTAAAATATCTAGACAATGTGTTGGGTTTGGAAAATATACTGATTGAGGAAACAGACATAGAAAGACAACATCCTTAATCTCCCTTATTGCAGTGTCTAGCTACAAAGTTTAAGTGTAGCATGCTTAAAAATATGTGCTCATAAAGACCAGAAAGACAGAAAGGAGACATTAGAGGAAGAGTGTCTAGCAGAACACCTCAGACATATAGGGTAATGTAATACTGAGTAGAAAGGTGTAAGCAGATGTGGGGAAAGAAGGGATACAGAAGAGGAAGAACTGGGGTAAATAATACAGGATATTCAGGGAGGAAAACATATAGAAAGGCATTTTACAACCTTAGTAAAAAATAAAGCCTAAACAAAAAAGTTTGAATGGACACATTCTCCACTGATAGACAGCACATTTCTCCAGTATGAGAACTCAGTGCTAGGTTCAGGATACCTCCCTACCACTTGTTCAAGAAGGACCCAGGGTCTCCCTTTAAATGTAGGTTACTGTCATTGCTCAGGATTGCTCAAACAGAGATCGATGGAAAATCCCTATAGCTGAAGACAGTATTCACTTTGGTTACAGAACATTGAGAAATCAAGCCAGAAAGGAGCTGGAAGCTGTCTCCCTCCAGATGGCTTCAAATTGTAAGAATTTGCTATGCAGCTTTCTGGGAAAGGATTAGCTGTGTATTCAGTGAGATAAAATAATGCACCAGGCAAAGTCTATTGTTTTTTTTTTGGACTTTTACCAGCTACACAAGCAATAACTCAATCATATTTTATATGTGTCTGAATGTATGCTATGTATTTGTAGTTGTCTTCAGAGCCCAGAAGAGAGTCTTTAATTCCTGAAAGATACAGGTCATTGTAAGGTACCAAATGTGGGTGCCGGGAAGTGAATTAGAAGCCTTTGGAAGATTAATTAAGTACTCTTAGATGCGTATTTATTTCTCCAGTCTTGATTCTTCAAGTCTTGATTCTCCAGTCTTGATTCATCAAGAGCCTGTGGGTCGGGCATGTCACCCGTGCTAAGCAGTTACATAATATTATTGTTTTGACAAATGCTCATGTTAAAATGCCTTGCAAATTCTCATGTTCATACTCATAAATTAAGGAGTGTGTCTGTTAAGAAGTACTGAAGGAGCAGAGGGAAGAGGACATAGAGAGCAACTGGGAATTTAAAAGACTAAAATTTATTGTAGAAATACATGAAACTATCGGAAAAAAAGGAAAATGATCAGTTAAAACTGCTTTTAAAAATATAATCGTGATACGCCGCAGCATGGCCGAGCGAGCGGTTGAGTCTTCGCCATTTTGGGAGCATGTTCTCATCCGTGGCACATCTGGCCCCGGGCGAACCCCTTCAACGCACCGCACCTGCAGCTGGTGCACGAAGGCATCTTGGACCCCCCGCAGCCCCTCGGCCCTGCCCCGGCGTTCCCGCCACTTGGCTGTCACCACCGTGGAAGAGTACAGTTGTGAATTTGACTCCATGAAGTATTATGAACTGTGTGGCTTTGGTGGGGTCTTAAGTTGTGGTCTGACACACACTGCTGTTGTTCCCCTGGATTTAGTAAAATGCCGCATGCGGGTGGACCCTCAGAAGTACAAGGTCATATTTAATGGGTTCTCCGTTACACTGAAAGAGGATGGTGTTCGTGGTCTGGCTAAAGGATGGGCCCCAACTTTTATTGGCTACCCCATGCAAGGGCTCTGCAAGTTCGGCTTTTATGAAGTCTTCCAAAGTCTTATATAGCAACATGGTTGGCGACGAAAACACCTATCTGTGGCATACATCACTATATCTAGCAGCTTCTGCCAGTGCTGAGTTCTTTGCTGACATTGCTCTGGCTACTATGGAAGCTGCTAAAGTTCGAATCCAAACCCAGCCTGGCTATGCCAACACATTGAGGGAAGCTGTTCCCAAAATGTATAGCGAAGAAGGCTTAAATGCGTTCTGCAAGGGTGTTGCTCCTCTGTGGATGAGACAGATCCCATACACCATGATGAAATTTGCATGCTTTGAACGTACTGTTGAAACATTGTACAAATTTATGGTTCCCAAGCCCCGAAGTGAATGTTCAAAGCCAGAGCAGCTGGTTGTGACGTTTGTGGCAGGTTACACAGCAGGAGTCTTCTGTGCAATTGTCTCTCACCCTGCTGACTCTGTGGTCTCTGTACTGAATAAAGAGAAGGGAAGCACTGCTTCTCAGGTCCTGCAGACACTCGGCTTCAGAGGTGTGTGGAAGGGCCTTTTTGCCCGAATCATCATGATTGGCACCCTGACTGCACTACAGTGGTTCATCTATGACTCGTGAAGGTCTGTTCCAGGCTCCTTCGGCCTCCTCCACCTGAGATGCCAGAGTCTCTGAAGAAGCAGCTGGGGTTGACTGAGTAGTTGATGCATCAAAGTAACATGGACTGAATCTGCTTGTTGATCAGTGTTGAAGAAAGTGCAGAGGAACTTTTATATATTTGACAGTGTAGGAAATTGTCTGTTCCTGATGTAATTACTGTAGTACCCTTGTTGAAGGCAAGGATTTCAAACTTAGTGCTAAATAAACTCATCCACTCATATCTATGAATTTGTTATTTTAAAACCTGGTATTGAGGCTTGGCGGGGATGGTTCCACCCCTTTGGTCTAAGTACTCAGGAGGCAGAGGCAGGTTAGTTCAAGTCCAGCCTGGTCTACGAAGCACGTTCCAGAATAGGCTCCAAAGCTACACAGAGACCCTGTCTCAAAAAACCACCATTGAAAAAAGATTCAGTCTTAAAATAGTTCAAAGAATTAAGATATTTTCCCAGGAAAAAAATGGTGTTATTCCTACATTGTCCTCTCACTCAAGGAGGTCCTGTATTAGGAAATAGTCTTAGGTTTTCAAAACATGGTTTATTAAATATGGATAAACACTCATTTGTGGTTGTGTTTTGACAAGCTAATTTTGGGACAGCAAATTTTTGTCTCATGTCCAGTTTTTGAGTTTACTGATCCCTATTTGTAAAAGGTCACCCAAGTTAGACTAATTCTTAGAATGATAGTTAAGGACCAAAACAGGACTGCTAAAAAACTCATAAAGTAACCTGCTTTTCACACAACCAGACTGTATCTACTATCAGCTATTTCCAGTTTGGATTTAAAGAGAAAGACTGCTAGAAAAGTCAGGTGGGAGCTGGAGAGATGGCTCAGAGGTAAAGAGCACTGGCTGCTCTTCCAGAGGACCCAGGTTCAATTCCCAGCACCCACATGGCAGCTTTCAACTGTCTGTAGCACCAGTTCCAGGGCATCTGACACACACACACACCAATGCACATAAAATAAAGTTAAATTATTGTTATTTTTTTAAATGTCAGGTGGATGGAGCCTCAAGCACACTCAAGACTCCTGAAGTTTGCTTAGAGGCTTTAACCCCATTTTAAAACTACAGTGTAATGTTTTTGGAGGTCAGTTTTCTACTTTATTCAGAAATACAAAGGCCCAATTTATGCTCTCCTGATTACAGTTTTGCCTTGAAGTCCTTGGTTATTTGGAGAGGGCTGACAGTCTCTACATAAGATAAATATAAAACGTACATATATGTGTGCTGGGGTCGGGACTGGGGTAATCAGTCCGAGAATTCTGTTTTGAGACAAGGGTCTGAACTTTTGTATCCCTGGCTGCTGGTCTGGAATTCAGCACAGAGAAACCAGTCAGGTGATCCTGCTGCCACAGTTTTCTGGGATTGCAGATAAGAGCCACCATAGCTTGCTTTTGCAAGGATTCTGATGGAGAGAACGGCTTTTATTATAATTCTGTTTGTTTGTTTTTGTTTGTTTGTTTGGTTGGTTTTTTGTTTTTTTTTTGTTTTGTTTTGTTTTTTCGAGACAGGGTTTCTCTGTGTAGCTTTGCGCCTTTTCTGGAACTCACTTGGTAGCCCAGGCTTTCCTGGAACTCACTTGGTAGCCCAGGCTGGCCTCAAATTCTGTTTTCTAAGAATGTTGAACTAAATACAGGAAGCGTGCATCTGGTTGGAAGTTAACTTCTCTGTCATCACCTTATGCCTTTACTGAAGGGAGAAGGAAGGGTTATTAGGTGTGAAATTTTTAGGTGAAACTTCATGTTTTCTAGGTCTAATCAGATACTTGGCATCGGCAGTATGCATTCCTTACTTCCGTGACACAAGACAGGTACCTAAGTTAGGGAACAAAATCTCAAGCATTCGAAGTTCTGGCTCTGGGTCTTAGGATGGTCTTCAGCTTTTCATTCGCCTGGGCTAAAAAGGTTCTCTTCTAGCATACTGGTGGCTGTCTAGAATAGTGGCTACAGGGCAGCTGGGCAAACCTGGGTGGCATTTAAGGCTTGTAGTAAAGGCAAAGATGAAGATTTAGGATTTGACCTTTAGAGTTTTCTAGACAACTTCCACTGTATGACAAATCCCAGATAAAAGGAAAATGTAAAACTGATTTTTTTGTTTGCTTTTCTGTTTTTGTTTTGTTTTGTTTTTTAGACAGTTCCTCTATATATTCTGGCTGGTCTTGAACTGACAGGACTGTCTTCTTCCTGAGGGCTGGTATTGAAGGTGTGTACCACCCATACCTTGCCCAAGGCTTTCTTGCTGGGAGGGCCATCTGTCAGAACGTAAGAACAGGTGGGATTGGAAATAGATTGGTACAGACAACCCAGACTAGATCAAGGAACTCAAACTATTCAGGGTACACAATCAGCCTTTCATTACTGAAGCTTTTTTATTTTCAAATGTAGGATTCAAGAGCAAGTTTTATTTGTAGGTGTTGCTACAAAGTATGCTGTGTTCAAGCTGTTGAAAACTACTCTCCAGTTGAAAAGTTCAAAGCCATTCTGATTGTTACACAAACATTTGTTCTTCAAAATCCAAGTAAAATGTCCACTTTAAAAGTTATTCGATGAGTGTATGTCTGCGACCCCAGCACTTATGAGCTAGAGGCAGGAGGGTTGCTAGCTTGAGGCCAGTCTGGGCTTAGAACCTCTGATTTCAGATGTATTAATGAAAAGTACTGATAACAAGTACGCAAATCTAATAATTTAATACATATGTTGGGAGTGTTCTTTTTTTAACATTTTATTTGATCACATGTCTAATGTCAGTTCTGTAGACTGGCAGTTCAGTTGAATTGTGTTGGAATTGAAAGACAAGTAACTGCATACTAATTTCCAGAAGCTTCAAAGATGATAATTACTTCTAAGAGCAATTAAATCTCAGTCTGATTTTCCTCGATTGCTTGCACTGGGTGACTGGTGTAACAAAAAACATAAATTAACTGCTTTTTGTGTAAAAGCTTCATGGAATGCTTCAGCCATGTTTTAACTGGGCTTATTTACATTTCTGTGATATTAGAGAAGGGTCCAAAGTGTGCTGAATCAGGAAGTCCTGCTGTTCATTTGGGAGTTACACATTGCTTCCTTTGCATAGGAAATTGTATGGTTGTTTACATAATTTTTTTTATTATTAAAGCAAAAATTTCTGTTTACAACCCTCAAGAACCACACAGTACCATACCAAGACAGCCAGGGCTACACAGAAAAATTAAAAAAAAAAAAATCCTAATTTTTGATGTTTTTGAAACAGAGTCTCCAAACAGTCCTGGCTGTCCTGGAACTCACTGTGTAGACCAGGCCAGCCTGGAACTCACAGAGATCCACCTTATCCTGCCTCCTAAGTGCTGGGATTAAAGGTGTGCACTACCACACCTGGCAAGAAACAAACTGAATTTTAAATTTGGAGGAATCTATAGTCTGCAGCTGCATGCTCTGCCTTCCTTGAAGTGTCCTGTATTAACAAGTTAGGTTTCCTTAGACTAACTTTAATACAGTTCCTCAGGTTGTGACTGCTAACCATAAGATTATTTCTGTTTCTATTTCATAACTGTAATTTTGATACTGTTCTGAGATGTAATGTAAATACCCATTTCTAGTGGTCTCAGGCCAACCCCTGTGTTTGGGGTTATGTCCTGTAGGTTGAGAACAGCTGTTCTAGAGACTGAAATGTGACCTGGCCAATTCCTACAGTGCAACAATGTCAACATTTTCTCCCCCCCCCCCCCAGTCAGGGTTTCTCTGCTTAACAGCTCTGGCTGTCTTGGCACTCGCTCTGTAGACCAGGCTGGCCTCACAGAGATCCTCCTGCCTCTGCCTCCTAAGTGCTGGTATTAAAGGTGCGGACCTCAACTGTCAGGTGCCATGCATGCAACAGTCATAGTAAAGTTGAATTTATTAAATGACAGTTTGGGTGGGTCTCCAAATAAGATACAGTTCCTGCCTAATACCGTGGACAGGATTTGGTGTAGAAGCCAGGTGGTTTGCTTTGTGGGATGCAGTGATTTGAAGATGGAACATAATCAGTTCAAGAGGCAGTCCTGTTCCCAAACCCAAATCTCGGTGCCAGGCACTTTGCTAACCAGTGTTAATACTGGTCTGTGTCTGCTCAACACTCACAGATGAAATATTGTTGATATTATTGACTACATCTGGCTTGATTTGAAATGTTTTAAAAGGACATGCTACAGGAACACAAAGAATCATTGCAGACTAATTGCAGGGGTATTGGTAAATATAGCCAAAGTGCAGGATAAACCGGAATGGAGTGTCTCTATGACTCACTTTGTATTCCTTTTGCTATGTATACTGAATACACACCAATAAAACTTTATAAAATTGGAAAAAATATAATCATTGAAGTACACAAGAAACTTTAATAAAACACACAGAATCTATGTAAATATGGAGTCTGGATACACAGCACGAAGATTAAGGGTACTTGCTGTTTTCACAGAGGACTGTCATAGCACTCACTTTAGGGCACCAAAACTGAATCTGACTCTAGTTCCAGGAGGTCCTACACCCTCTCCAGATCCCAGACAACTTACATGCATGTGCATATATTCATATACAAACACTGACACATTCATAAATGATATAATAAATAAGTTTTGAAAATAATCTATATAAATGTCACTCAGGGCCGGGCAGTGATGGCGCACACCTTTAATCCCAGCACTTGGGAGGCTGAGGCAGGTGGTCCTCTGTGTATTCAAGGTCAACCTGGTCTGTAGAGCGAGTTCCAGGACAACTAGGGTTACATAGAGAAACTCTTGTCTCAAAAAAAAAAAAAACCCATTCAGGAAAATGATTTTTTTATGTAAATGTAATTACCAATGAACTAATAGTTTTTTAATTTGCTATGTAAAGGGACACAGAAAATATTACAATAGGGAACAATAACTTTTATACTTTAATCACAAACACTAAAAAACCTGAAAGAGAAGTCAGTGTTCTTAGCTACTGAGCCATCTCTCTGAAGCAACAATTTTTCTTTTTCTTTTCAGATTTTTTATTTGTTTACGCACATGATTGTACAGGTACCTGGAGAGGACCAGAAGGTGTTCAGAACTTCTGCAACTGAAGCTAAAGTTACTTGAAAGCCACCCAATAAACATGCTGGAAACCAAACTAAGGCTCCTTGGACAAGTAGCAAATGCTATTAATCACTGAGTCATTTCTCCAGGTTCCGAATAATTTCTTTAAATGTTAGCTATTGTTGGACATCATTTCTTAGAAGTCTGTCTTTCCAGTGACAGGAATGGCAGACCAGAAAATTATGCCAATATTATTAAGCGAATCTTACCTCCGAGATTAAAAACAAAAAGGCAATAATAAAAGTCTTGTACAAGAATGGATCAAAGATCAAAATGCTAAAATTTTTATTGTACTTCTTTCAGATTATTTCTAAAATATTCTACACAAACTTAAGTTCTCTTTATAAGATTTAACTACATGAAAATGTTTTAAAAGCTTTACTTCACCTGAAAATGACATGGCTTTCTTATTTTTTTTTCATTAAAATTTTCATTTGGTTGGAACAAGTTCACCTTAAAAGTCTCAAGTGGTATTCAAATGTTCTGTATTGGATACTCAATTTTGCTAGCCTCCTACCCTAGCTGTAATAAACAGACAGGCATTAAAATGTATCAGAACAGGATTTCATCCTGAATATACTTGTATATTTGTGCTATTTAAGTGCTCTTTTCCACTTCAAATTTTCATTTTTTTCTTGCTTTAGCACTGTATTTATTCACTTCATTTGTATGCATACACACAAATATTCAATGGTGTGCACGTGGAACTAAGAAGAAAACTTTTGGGAATTGGGTCTCTATTTCCACCATGTGACTTTCACAGTTAAAACTGAGATCATCAGGCTACCCAAAAGAACCTTTCCTAACTGAGCCATCTCATGGTCACCCAAATTTCTTCTTTTTTCATACCTCACAATAAAAGCAAGTTGATCACAGAGGGCCACACTGTTTATAGTTGAGCAAGTTCTTCACTATGAGACCTTATATGAGTTTGTGATGGTATGCAGGACACAGATGCTTTCACAGATTGCTCACATGGACAAGTTTTCTATAGTGTGAATTCTTTCATGCTTGAGGAAATTACCACAATAAGTAAATTCTTTCCCACAGTGTTTACATACGTAAAGTTTCTCTTTCATAGAATGAATTTTTTTATGAGTATAATAGGAACTCTGACTATTAAAGGTTTTCCCACAAAGGTTACATGCAAAATGCTTCTCTGCAGTGTGAGTTTTTTCATGACTGTTTCGGGTACTGGAAGTGGTGAAAGTTTTTGTGCAATGCTTACATGTATAAGGCTTCTCACCAGTGTGAATTCTCTCATGACTGTTACGGGCACTTGAAGTGGTGAAAGCTTTTCCACAATGTTTGCATGCATAAGGCTTCTCTCCAGTGTGAATTCTTTCATGCTTGATTAGATCACCAGAAAGAATGAATACTTTTCCACATTTTTTACAGAGAAAGGATCTCTCACCAGTATGAATTCTTTCATGGCTGTTTCTGTCGCTGGAAGTAGCGAAGGCCTTTCCACAATACTTACATGAATAAGGCTTCTCTCCAGTGTGTATCCTTCTATGATTGATAAGATAATCAGAACGACTGAATGCTTTCCCACATGTTTTACATACAAAGGGTTTCTCTCCAGTGTGTATTCTTTCATGACTGTTACGGTCACTGGAACTGGTGAAGGCTTTTCCACAATGTTTACATGCATAAGGCTTCTCTCCAGTATGAATTCTTTCATGATTCATAAAATGACCCAAACGTTTGAATGCTTTCCCACATTTTTTACATACAAAGGGATTCTCTCCAGTGTGAATTCGTTCACAGCTATTATAGTCATTGGGACTAGTGAAAGCTTTTCCGCAATGCTTACATGAATACGGCTTCTCTCCACAATGAATTTTTTCAGGATCATTTTCAGCACTGGAAATAGTGAAGATTTCTTCACAATGTTTGCATTCATAATAATTCTCTCCAGTGTGTATTCTTTGGTGCATGAGAAGGTATTTTAAGTGAATAAATCCTTTCCCACATTGCTCACAGGCATAAGGCCTCTCTCCACTATGAATTCTTTCATGTTTTTGAAAGCATGACAAATATCTAAATGTTTTTCCACATTGTTTGCAAATATAACACTTCTCTACAATATGAATTCGTTCATGACTGATAAGGTGACTGGAATTAACAAAGGCTTCTCCACATTGCTTACACACAAATGGTTTTACTTCAGTGTGGATCCTTTCGTCTATCTGGCCATACTCGCAGTTTAGAAAGGCATCCTCATTGTGCTCATTTCCAGTGTAAGTCCTCTCCCGATCCTGATCACAATGGAGAGTCCCACAAGCTGCATTACATTGTTGATTTTCACAGGATTTCTCTCTAGAACTTTCATGTACTTGAAATGACTCAGAATGACCCATAGCTTCCCAAGATTTCTCATGTTTGAAAGTCTTCTCCTCATACTCAAATGGTTTCTCTTTAGTTTGATCACTGAGGTGCACATCTGAGGGTAAATTACCAGTGATGTTTCCGCCACACAAACTGTCTTCATATAATGTTATAGCAGGGGGAATGTCCTCATTAACAGTATGTTCTGGGATCTCTTGCTGTTTTTTTTCACATTGACTATCATGTTCATATTCACCATCTTTCTCAATTACCTGACTTCTGAAAAAAAAACGAGAAAAGCATTATTGGAATTAGAGATAGTGAAGTCCTTTTCATGTTTCCAGTAGTAAGATTCTCACCAGTGTGAACGCTTTAGTGTGTGAAAAGGCATTTACAATAAATGAGTCCTTTGGTGATGGTCTATTTTTGATCAGGCAAAGAAAGTGTTGGTGACTGGCTTCAATGGTCCACTACAGTTATATTCCAGAGGCAAGAGCAGAAAGACTCCAGATTTAAGGTCAGTCTGGGTCACATAGAAGGATCCTGTTATGAGTAAATAAATAGACTGTTTACTTTCATAAGAATTATGAAGAATCAGAGAAACAGCTCAGTAATTAAGAGTACCTCTCCCTCTTCCAGAAGACCAAAGTTCAGCATCTCTATGGGTGGGTTCACAGTGGCATATGACTTCAGCTTCAAAGGACCTATAGACCTCTTCTGGGTCTATAAATCCTTCTCAGACATGTGTGGCATGCACTCACATGAAACCATACACATATATAAACTGAAATGATTTATGAACATAAAAGGAGAAAATTTTCAGCCAAGGCCCTGGTATTAGCATAAAAGAATAACAATCACATGATATTAGGAAATATGACTCCACTTAGGCATTTGAAATACATAACATGTGCTGGTTAGATTTTTATCAACATGACACAAGATAGGGCCATCTGAGAAGCTGGAACTTCAATGGAGAAAATGGCTCCATCAGATTTGCCTGGGGGTAACTCTATAAGGGAGCTTTCTTGAATAATGAGTTGTGCGGAAGGGCCTACCTTACTGTGATTGGTGCCTCCCCTGGGTAAGTGGCCTGGGTTATAGAAACAAGGCAGCAGAGCAAACCAGAAAGGAGTGCTACCTCATGGTTTCTGCTTCCAGGTACCTGGGCAACTTAAGCTCCTGGCCTGGCTTCCCTTGATGATAGACACTGACATAAAGTGTAAGCCAAAATAAGCCCCTCTCTTCCCAAGTTACATTTGGTTGTGGCTTTTATCACAGGACTAGAAGCAAACTGAAAGAGAAATTGATACCAGGTCCATGGGGTATTACTGTTACAGAACTGACCATGTTGTTTTTGGAAGGACTGTGATAGTGCTTAGAACTTTCAACTGGAAAAGCCAGAGAATGCTCAAAGTTTAATGATCTGTTTTGGCAGACTGGAATGTAAGAATGTTAAGAGCAATGTAGACAATGATAGCCTGCCTTGTCAAGTTCCAAAAGGATGTCTGAGAGTGACCAGGCTGCAACTTATGTTACCCCCTTGATCACCGGGGTTGATTTAGCTGATGTGGCTGGTGAGGAAGTGTCCCCTTCTACTCTCACAGCTCCAAGTGTATCCCTCCTGAAGCCCTGTGCTTTGTCAAAGAGGATAACCTTCCCAGAGTAGAAGAACACTAGTCTTAAGTTAATGGTGTATGAGTAGCTGTGCTCCCATGCTATAACATCCAAGCAAACCCTCAAAGGGGTGTTTAAGAATACCCCAAAAACTCTATCAGAGTGGTTCAAGAGATATTTTGTATTACAAATCTATGCTTTCTGGTCAGTTGGGGCTAAAGAATCAGCTATGATAAACAACCAGCATTGAGGTGAAATCTTTAGAGATTTCAGTCAGCACAGATACCACAAGGGGCCAAGGCTGCACTTCAAACTGGGAGCAAAACATGGCAATGGGTAAAATTCTGTCAGGTGGTATTGATTTTGGCAGCATGAGAACTATAGGAATGAAGGGGTCATCGAGAGAAGCTGAGACAAGGAGGATAAAAGGCCAGGATATTTCACTGCTGAAGGTGAACCCCAGGTGCAGTGGCAACATGAAGAATGAAGGGTTTGAGAACAGATGAGATTTTTGCACCAAAGGTCAAGGTTGGAGTTCCTGAAGAGAGTTCACAGTGAATGGTAAAGCTGCAACCAGTATGGAGCCCAGCATATGAGAGATGTCAATACCATGGATGACTGCCAAGGATAGCAACAGTTGTGGACTGGAGCCAGCCCAAGCCTGTGAGTCAAGTGATGTATGCTGTGTATGGCAGAGACAGAAATGTGTACCCTAAGTCCTTTGGAGATGAGGCTACATGCGTGAAGCCCAGATGAGGTACAATGAGCTACAGAATTTGGTTAACATTGAATTATGGGTTTGTTTTTATCTAATTGTAACTGTGCTCTGCTTCTTCCCTCTGAAGTAAAAAGTGCATATCTTATATTTTATTTTACAGGAGCCCACAGAGGAGACATTTTGTATTTAAGAGACACTGAATATTGATGTATAATTTTTTTAAGACTGTGGGATTCCTAAAGTTATGCTCTGATTTATATTGTGACATTAACATGAGATCATAAGACAAAGAAGAAAGGAAAACTTATGGTATAATAGTGGTGAATCTATATGCCAAGATGACAAGGAGTCAGTTGTGCTGGTTAGGTTCCAATTGAGAAAATGGTTCCATTAGATTAGCCTGTAGGCAATTCTGTGGGGGTATTTTCTTGATTAATACTTGATGTGAGGGCCTAGCCTACTGTGGGTGCCACCCGTGAGCATATGGGCCTGAGTTCTATAAGAAATGAAGCTGAGTAAGTCTTGAGGAACAACCCAGTAAACAGTGTTCTTCTATATTCCTGTTTCAGTCCCAGTCTTCAGGTTCCTGACCAGCATGAGCTCTTGCCTTCACTTCCCAGGATGTGTGACTATGATCCTGAAGTCAGAACAGGAACCTGAACAAGCCCTTTCTTTTTCAAGTTGTCTTTTGTCCTGGTGTTTATCTCAGCATTAAAAAGCCAATTAGAAACAGCTCTTCTGAGGCTAGTGAGGTGACTCAGAAGTTAAGAGGAATGTTTGATTCCCAGCTCCCACATGGTGGCTCACAACTGTCTGAAACCAGGAGATGGGGATCGTATGCCCTCTTCTGGCCTCCAGAAGCACTTCATGGATGTGATACACAGACATACATGCAAAGAGCATACATAAAAAAGATTAATTCTAAAAACCAAGATAACAACAACAAAACAACCCTTATATATAATGCCCTGAGAAAACATCATAAAAATACATCAAATACTTTTGAGTAGGAGGCAAGATTTTATGTAATGAACCACTGAAAAATCTCACATAGCAAAATATTATATCACATTTGGTGACATTCAGAAATTACAGAGACAGGATAATCAATTTCTGAATGCTCACATCCAATGCAGTTTTATAAATATCTATGTTAGAATTAATTTATACTTAGATATGATTGGATAATTTACTAGGTTCTCAGTTGTCCTATCATTCTCAAATGTTTGATGTAAATTCCTCTCCTTTGAGTATAAATTACCCCAGATTTCTTCTGAGATTCTGGTAGTCCTCTTCAATATCTTCTTGTGTTTTCTCTAGAAGTAAACCCAAAGAAATTATTATGGCACAGTCAACATTATAAAAATTTATTACATTCTAAATCTTATGATGTGACCAGACTCATTAAATTCACTACATGTTCCCTTTCAATATTTCAAGCCACAAACACTATACACATCAGCAGGAAAAAGTTGTCTGAATGAATAACCAAAGGAAGCATAGTGTGTTATTTTACCTATGGAGATCAGGTTCAGAAAGTTTTCCTTCATCACATCTCTGTAGAGCTTTCTTTGACTAGAATCCAATAAAGTCCACTCTCCTGAGGTAAAGTTCACAGCCACATCCTCAAAGGTCACGGGCTCCTAAAACAGAGCACATATTAAGATGGTTGGTTTTAACTGATAGGCTGACAGGATACAGGCATCCTGTCATCTATCTAGGGCATATGCTTCTGAAGACATTCCTAAGTGGCTATGCAGATAAAGGTTAACTTGAGAAACTATAGTGATTACATGAATTAATGTGAGAAACCCCACTCACAGTGTGTGGAAGCATTCTCTGACTTGTATGCAGAATTATATTAGAGGAAGAAGGAACTCATTACTCTATTCTTGATTGTGGTTGTGATTTGGTCATGTGTTTTACACTCTTGCTTTAAGGTTTCTGTCATGATTTATTGAACCCTTCAACCATGAGAAGAAATAAACTTTTTGATCATTTTTTTCTTTTTTCTTTTATAAGAGGCAGAGAAAAAGAGAGGTCAGCATCCTGGAAGAAGCAAATCTGAACAGATCATTCTGTAGATATTGTAAAGACAACAAATGATGAAAGAAATGCTTACAGAAGAGGTGCAGCTCAGGAAGGGCCAGAGGGGAACAAGGACTCGGTCTGTAACTGAGGTGGGAACCATTACTTTGCTAATTTGGACAAGAACCTAGCTTCACTCTATCCTGGGCCCAGGAACATAAAGGAACTTGTGTTAAACAACAATGAAGTATTTGAGTAAATGAAAAGCGTGTAAGCAAGCTTAAAGTTTTAGACACAAGGTGACAAGAAAGCAGCTGTAACTGGTATGGCATTAGTTCCTAGCATGGGACAATAGTGAGACAGACAGGAGCAGAACAAATTAAGCAATCTGAGACTTTACCTGGGTTTTGCACCCAGTCCTCTCTGAATAATGCAGTAAAAATCTTCTGTAGGCAACCTTGGACCACATCCCATATCAGGTTTCATGCTTTAAAATTGGCAATATGTTAGTCCCTCTAGTAACACCATATATCCATATATATATTCAATTACATTTTGGAACACATCTGGTAACAATGGAAAATGGCCTGAAAGTAATGAACTACTTTGGAGCACATGTACCATAAGGCAAACGGTGCTCTCAAAATTAATATCTAAGGAAAGTCTTTTTTACCATTTTCCATCTGAATAAGGCATATGATTAATATCAGATGCATGACGGGAAAGGATACATGCAGTGAGCAAGGCTTTCCAAGTATAACCCTATCAGTCAAAACACAGAACCCTCTGTGTATGCTCTATCCCTTAGCAACCAAATCCTTCCTTTCAAAGCCCCAAGCATTAATTGGTGACCTGACCCTGTTCAAACCCACAGTCTGGATATTTTAGGAAGATTATTAAAGAGGGGTACTGGTATAACTTTGGACTAAAATCATCAGCAGCAACATATGTCATTTTCGGTAGGCTGAGCTCTGATATTGTGAGATGGAACCTGCCAATATATCTGAAGACCCCACACTTGCAACTCATGCACTTTCTGACCCTCTCTAAGGTCCCTTTCTCTTCTCTCAATGTATATGTTGGCTATGGTCCTATGAGCTTATACTTCTCAATAGGACTTGTTATGTGAAAAAGTGATGAGCACTGCCAGGCAGTGGTGGCACACGCCTTTAGTTCCAGCACTGGGGAGGCAGAAGCAGGATCTCTGTGAGTGGTCTAGAGTGAATACCAAGACAGCCAGGACTGCTTCACAGAGAAATCCTGTCTCAAAAAAACCAAAACAAATAAAAGAAAGAAAGGAAGGAAGGGAGGGAGGGAGGGAGGGAGGGAAGAAGGAAGGAAGGAAGGAAGGAAGGGAGGGCGGGAGGGAGGGAGGGAGGAAGGAAGGAAGGAAGGAAGAAAGAAAAGAAAAGAAAATTGATATTGATGAACATGTAAAGAACTCTCAGTCTGCTTGTCTTGTTAAGTTTTAAGGTTTGCTACCAATAACCCTACAAAAATTGAGGTAGTTAAGCCAAGTATGGCAATGCATACCTGCAGTCTTGATAGTCATGAGACTGAAACAGGGGGATCATTAGCTTGAGGTCAGCATAGGCTACAAGATTTTGTCTCAAAATAAATTATCAAAAAGGAAAGAGAAAAAAAAAAGACTGGGTCCAAGAAAAAAAAGTGTGAAGATGTCCTTCCTTCCTTTTTAAAAAAAATTTTCCACAGAGTTTGATGCATTATTAATTTATAAATTTGTGATGTATTAAATTTTTTAAATGTAGGTAACCAATGCTATAAACTTCCCTTAAAACCGCCTTCATTCTGTCCCATAGACTTGGTTATACTGTGTTTTTTTATTTAATTTTAGGAACTTAAAAATTTCCTTCTTGATTTGTTCCTTGATCTAATTATAATTTAGTAATGTGTTGTTCAGTTTCCATGAGTCTGTGTACTTTTTGTAGTTCTTTTGCTGATAATAAACACCTTTAGTCCATTTGGTCAAATAGAATGCAATTTCTCCATATTTGTAGACTCTCTTTGCGTCCTAATGTGGTAGAGTTTGAAGAAAGTTCCACAGGCTCCTGAGAAGATTGTGTATTCTTTAGTGTTTGGCTGTATTGTTCCAGCACATGTCTACTAGGTCCATTGATTTATGATGCAATGTTTCTTTGGTTAGCTTTTTGACCAGATGAATGAGTCATCTGGTAATAGTGGGTTACTGATGTCATCCATTACCTCTAATTTTAGATCTAGTGGTATGTTTTTCACAAAATTGGGTGTACCTGTGTTTGCTGAATGTGTTTAGTGTTGAAATTTCCTTTTGGTGGATTATTCCGATAATGAATATGAAATTACACGCTTTATCTCTTTTGACTAGTTATGGTTTGAAGTCTATTTTATCAGATAAACAATAACTATGCTTTCTTATTTATTTGCATGGAAGACCAGTTTAAACTCTTTTACCCTAAGATGCTATCTATCCTCGATGTTAAGGTAGGAATTAAGATTTTCTTTTCCCCTGAGACATCATTTCTCTGTGTAGCCCTGGCTGTCCTGGAACTCATTATGTAGACCAGGCTGGCCTCAAACCCAAAGATCTGCTTGTCTCTGCCTCCCAAGTGCTGGGATTAAAGGTGTGTGCTATCACCACCTGGCAGGGATTAAGACAATAACATTAGGAGCTATTAATGGTCAGACATACTGGTGCACACCTTTAATCCCAGCATTTGGGAGGCAGAGGCAGGTGGATGGAGACTATCCTGGTCAACATAATGAGTTCCAGGACAGTCAGAGCTACACAGTGAAACACTGTCTCAAAAAGAGAGACACTTCCAGACTAAGTGAGCTGCCTAGAAGCCTTGCAGACCAGCTCAGCTGCATGGAAGAGACTCAGACCAGCATGTTATGATGTCTGCTTGGATGCAACATAATTCAAACACCAGTTTGGATACAGAACAAACTCGAGAGCAGAACTGTGACCCTAAAGCAGAATATTACAGTTTTTTAAAGACAAAACCCACAAATATCTGTGCCATGTTACAGTTATATTTTCCACCAACTGGGATTCAGGGATCAGGAGCTTTCCAAGACATATTTCTTCTCATTGGTTGTTTTACTCTCGTGGCTGGGCAGTTTGCCCATCATTCATGCCTCAACTTGGCAACCAGGATGTCAGTAATGTCAGTTACCTAGGAAGGTCTTGGAAAGTTAAACTTTATTTGACCTATCATCAAAATGGAAGTTCTATTCAAATGGCTTCAGTTTGGTTCCTTCTTACAAGCAGAGCAGCCTGGAAAAAGCAGAGACTAGCCAACCTGCTTGAAAGAAGGTCAAACCAGTTGAAGTATCTGCAAAGGACAGTGTCCAACCTGCTGAGCTGCCCACAGGCTATGCAAGGTTCTCTGAGTAACCAGCATTCCTAAGCTATTATCCATCCTATGGGTTGGCTTTGGTGATGCAGTTGTCTTTGATTCATTTCTGACCCCGTAAGTAACTCTTCACTTACATTTCTGTAATCATCCCAATAAAACTCATTGGTTCAGCAAGCTGGACTTTGGTAGTAGCCATACTTTAGTCTATTGTTGGTTTCCTGTCTGACTTGAAAAGATGATTGGTCATATCTCCAATAGAATGCCATCACAGAATGACTACACATAAAGTCAGAGATTAATTTGAATTCAGTAATACTCCATGACTTGAATACCCAACTCACCAGTCAACTAATGAACTAGATAAGAAAAAATAAAGAAAATCTGTAGTTAAATGACACAATGAGGTCAGATGTGGTAGGGTATGCCTTTAATCCCAGCACACACAAGGCAGAGACAGGTAGATCTCCATGAATTTCAGACCACCCTGGTCTATATAGCAAGTTCCAGGCCAACTGGAGCTATATAATTGAGATTGAGTCACAAACAGCCAATAAACAAACAAACAAACAAACAAAATGAACCAATTAAACACACAAAGAATATTCCACTCAAACATACACACTTCTAAGCAACTAATGGAAAGTCTTTATATGAGGATACAAAGCAAGTTTCAACAAATGAAGAAAGCCTAAAAGGATGTCTTGTATTCTATCTGATCACAATGCAATAAGCCAACAGCAACAGAAATTACAGAAAATCTACAAACGAATAGAGATTAAATAACACACTACTGAATGAGGAATGGTCATTGAAGAATGAAAGGAGATCAAGTGCTTCCTTGAATTAAATGAATATGAAGGCACAATGTAAGAAAACAGAAAAAATACAATGAAGACAGTACTAATAGGGAAATTTATAACTCATCTTCCTATGGTTAAAAAAAAAAATACAAGAGAGGCTAGGTGGTGGTGGTGCACACCTTTAATCCCAGCAACTGGGAGGCAGAGGCAGGTGGATCTCTGAGCTTGAGGCCAGCCAGGTCTACAGAGTGAGTTCCAGGGCAGCCAGTGCTACACAGGGAAACTATGTCTTGGAAACAAACAAACAAACAAACAAACCAAAAAAGCAAAGACAACAACAACACCAGATAAGAGGGATTTTCTCCCCCCCCCCCCAGCTCTTCACTCGGGGGTCTCAGAGCAAAGCCCACTGAAAATGACCTTCTCTGATGCTGTTGTTTTCTGTGCTGATCAAGAAAACCTCCATATCACTAGCTGCGCACCCTGGAAGAGTAGTGGAGGCCCCTGATGTTGGCTTTCAGAGGCCTCCCTCCTACTGCCTCCAGGACCTCCTGATATTTGGGGGGTGTCTCTGGGTCTCAGAGATAAGGAGGAAGACTTTATGAATAGTATCAAGCACATTTACAGTTCCCTGTCCACCCTGGCCCCTCCAGGTCCTACCATGTCACAGAACATGTACTAGTGAGGATCTGGGATTCTGATCTCTTACCTTGATCCCTCAGCTTTCTGCCAGGGATCTAGAACACTCTGACTTTCAACCAGTGATGAGCTATCACCCATGCATTCTCTGTGATTTCTACCTTAGTGGCTCCACCATGACCTCCAATCTGCATAACCGGAAAACTGGGGTTTTCATCTCATGTGGCAGGGAGTTCAGTGTATCTTTCTGCACTACTTCTGACTGAAAGGACTCTTGTCTAAGACTGCAATACACACACACACACACACACACACACACACACACACACACACACACACCAATGACCATGCTATTTACCTCTCACTCATGCCTTAACTCCCCTTAAAGTCCCAAAGAAAACTCTAGACCTCTGACTTGTCCTCAGGCAATAGAGTCCCATAGGCCTGCAAGTTGCAAGTCTGGAATTAGGGGCTCTTTACTGCTCAGACCTAAGCCCGCCAGGCAGCAGAAGCCTACCTGTCCCCTTGCAGGTTTAAGGCAGGACCTCATCTCCTCCCAGTTCCACAGGCAAGAATCTCAGGGTTCATACCCCCCTTATTCTCCTGCACCCAAGTTTCTAAACCCAAAGCACAAAGCCCTGGCTTCATGCTAGAGGGATGATACTAATGAAACTGTATCTTGCCCCCCCAGGTTTGCAAGAAGAATCTGCTGTTACCTTGAAGACCATCATGTCATTTTTATCCCTGCACAATGGGATGAGATCTACACATCCCTCTTTGGGGATCAAAGGGAATGCATCATCTTGGGAGTTAGGACATTATTATTCTGCAAGCATTTCCTACAAAATATGAGTATATATTTTGCGGGGGAGGCGGGGGGATCAGCCAGGAAGCTGGAGAGACGGCTCAGCACTTAGGATGCTTATGGCTCTTCCAAAGGATTCAAGGTTGGTTCTCAGTTCCCACAATGGGTGGCTTACAACTGAATATAATTCCAGCTCTAGAGAATCCAACAGCTTCTTCTGCCCTCTGCAAAAACCCAAGTACACACCCACACATGCACAGGAGAACACACACACACACACACACACACACACACTCACTCACTCACTCACACACGAATGCACGCATATGAGCACACCAAACAAAATACGTTTTTCAAAAAAAAAATCAGCTCTCTGATGAACAACCTAAAGCAGGACCTTAGGTATCGAGAAAACAAGAACTAAAACTCCAAATCACTAAATGGAAGAAGTAATGAAGATCAAGGCTGAAATTAATGAAACAAAAGTGGGAAGGAAGAAAAAAACACACACACAAAATCCCCCCACGGAAGTGGATGACTCAAAGGAGGATCTGAGTTCAGTTCCCAGGACCAACACAGTGGATCAGAGCCACCTATAACTTCATTTTCAGGGGGGAATGTAATGCTTTCTTCTGACCTCTGTGCACATGCCAAACATGCTGCACATCCTTTCTTGCCAGCAAAACACTAGCTTATATATGAGAAAAAAAAAAAAACAAAAAACCTAAATATAAAAAAAAAATAGAATTGAAAAATTAAGAGCTGGTGTCTGAAAAGATAAACATGACTGATAAGCCCTTAGCCAAATTAAACAAGAGAGAGAAGACACCCATTAAGAGATTAGAAAGGTGGCATTATAATAGACACCCCAAAATTCAGAGAATCATGATAACATACTTGATAACATTTTATATCCCAAGGCTGGGTATGATGGCATTTATCTTTAATCCTAGCTCTTGGGAGCCAGAGGCAAGCTGATCTTGGTCAGTCCAAGGCCAGCGTCATCAACATAGCAAGTTCCAAGCCAGCAAAAGCTACATAATAAAACGCTGCCTCACAAAAAACCTCCCAGTTACCACATTAGTATGCATTCAGTGTTTTCCATAAAAGAGGATTATGCTAAGCAATCAGTGTCACACCTGCTGCTTAGGAAACTCAGGTCTTGGGATCTTCTTGCCAGAATCTTGGGGAGAAAAACGACCTACTTTTAAAATTGCACAGCAGGGCTGAGGATGTGGCTCACTTGGTAGCGTATTTACTTAATACGCAGGAACTCCCTCCCTCTGTTTCCTCCCCAGCACATCAAACCAAGTGTAGTGACCCCAAAACTTGGGAAGTGAACGAAAGTGGACCACAAGTTCAAGGTCATCGACAGCTACATATGGAGCTCCAGGACAGAAAAACCTAAAACTAAAATAAAATAAAAATAAACTCACATTACAGACCCCTTCTGTTTGCAGAAGCAGCCTAGAGTAAAACCAATACAACACCAAAGAGATCACAGGAAACAATAAAGCAGATCAAACACAAGTGTGCAAGGGCAGACGGGCAGCAACGCTCACCATCCATGTCCCTTCACAGCACAGCCTGGACTCCTTGTCACCAACCCGGTAGCGCTGCTTTGTCTGCGGAGGCGCAGGTTCATCGCGGATTTCCATGGCAGGCTGGGGACCGGAATGAAGCCTTTTCACAGCGACAGGATAGGAGGGGCCTCCCGACTGCCGGCTGCCTGCTCCCCGGTGCCAGACTCCACCTTAGACTCTGAAGCAAAGTGCCAAGGGACTGTCTAAGCGGCGGCGCCAGGCTGCACCAAGGCCCGTGACCCCAGGAGCCACCGCGCACTCACCATTTCCTGCTTCGGACGCATTCAGTGGTCCTCTCTGAGGGGCCTGACGTCAGAATAGGTGACACTGACTGACACCAGCTGTCACACACCTCACAAAAGCTACACCGGATTCAAAAATGGAGCCAGGGGCGGAAACCCCAGAACATTCTTGTTCCTCATTTGACAGTTCCAGCAAGGAAGTAACAGCGTCCCTGATTGGCAAAAGCTGCTGGACCCGCCTTCTTATTCATGAGTAGCAGGACCAACATCCTTTCCTGTCACGAGAGCAAATAAAAATGATAGATAAAAGCAACACCCAATCGTAACCCAGGCGGTCCCTTTGGAGTAAACCTGAGGGATAATTGCATTTAAGGTGAACACCCTCTGGGATTTTAGTGCAAAGACTGGCTTCCTCGTGATCGGTGAGCTGCTACTGTTTATTCCACATAAAATAGTGCCATAGGTTGGCTTTTGGACATCCCAGATTCAGTGCCCTTAAAGAAAACCCATGACCATAACAGGAAGGTCCCGGGTCAGTGAAGATACAATACGAAGAACTAGGGCCTGATGTGCCAACTAAAGAATTTGTGATAAATGCACTTACTGAATGAATGTATAAAATAGAATTACCTGGAAGCAATATTCTATAAAGGATTCATGAGGAGGAACAGATCTTGAACTGGAGACAGAGACCTTACTTTGCCCCAGATTAAAAAGATAACCTACATTATCAAGAGTAAACATATCCTCACATCTCAGGGTCACACACACTGCTGCATAGGAAACTTCACAGAGGAATATTTCCTGGTGATAAGGGAGAGATGCCAAATAAGTAGACCCCCTCGAACTTGCTATGACTTCCACAGCTCCTTCTACCATGAAATCTCTCCTTCAGCACCTTAACATTCACAGGAGGGACAAGTCTTCCACAGTCATATTAAAGTTTTAACCAATGTAAACTATTAAATTCACAAAACAAGCCAGGCGTTGGTGGCGCACGCCTTTAATCCCAGCACTCGGGAGGCAGAGCCAGGCGATCTCTGTGAGTTCGAGGCCAGCCTGGTCTATAGAGTGAGTTCCAGGAAAGGCGCAAAGCTACCCAGAGAAACCCTGTCTCGAAAAACAAACAAACAAACAAAAATTCACAAATACTTTCTCCAGGGCTCTATCCATTAAATCTGATCATCACAGATGTACTTCCTGTAAGAGGAAGAGAAGAAAGGGAACTGAGGACAAGAGGCAATAAAGAGATGACTTTGGAAGGAAGGAAGCATAGCATTAATTGATTAAAAGGTTCATCTTTTGACAAGGAGTTGAATTTCAATTGGTTTACACTGCAATCAGAGTCTGGAAAAAAAATCTAAACAAAAAGGAACATTGTAGTTAAATAACATCATAAACCAAATGGTCCTAAAAGACATCTTCAGAACAATCCACTCAACAAAATTATATATATATATATATATATATATATATATATATATATATATATATATATACACATCCTTGTCAGTCGCACATTTTCAAAAACCAACAATGTATTAAAACATAAAGTCTCACCAACTATAGAAAATTGTAGTAACAATCAGCACTCTCTGACCAAAACAGGATAAAACTGGATATCTTCAGAAATAGAAACAACAGGAAGTAAATAAACTCACTGAAATTAAACAACACCATACTGAATGAATGATAGTAATAACAAGAAACAAAAAAAAACCTCTAAAAAACTAAAATTGCATGAAAATAAAAACACAACGTATATTAATTAGTGCAGACAACTGAACAAAAACCCCACAACACATAAAAACCCATGGAACACAATGGACATAGCCCTAAGAAGATGTTTTATAGGATTAAGTACCTACACCAAGACATTTCAGATATCTCAAATTAATGACTTAATAATGGACCTGAAGGCCTTAGGAAAACAAGGACAAGTAACACCTGAAAGTGACAGATTGGAAGGCAGAATCAGAATCAAGGCTGAAATTAATGACATAGAAGCCACAACAATAACAAAAACAAAACAATAATCAATAGAATGAAGATTTAGGTCTTTGATATCATTAACACAATTGACAAGTTGAACTGCTTAGTTGTTTTTGCCTCTTCCTCCCCCCCCCCCCGAGACAAGGTCTCTTTGTGTAGCATTGGCTGTTCTGGAACTCACTCTGTAGAACAGGCCGGCCTCGAATGAACAGAAATCTGCCTGTCTCCACCTCTCAAGTGCTGGTATTAAAGGCATGAACCATGGCTACCCAGATGAACTGCTTAGGTTTTTTTTGTCTACTTGACACAATCTAGAGTCATCTGGGAAGGGGAAAGCTCAATTGAGAAAATTCCTCCAAAAGATTGGTCTGTAGGTGTCATATTTATGATTAATAATTGATGTGGGAGGCCCCAGCCCATTGTGGGCAGTGCCATCCGTGTGTAGGTAATCTTGGGAGGTACAATAAAGGTAAATGAACATTAGTCTGACAGCAAGCCAGTAAGCAGCATTCCTCCACAACCGTTGCTTCAGATCCTGCTTTCAATCCTGCCTCCAGGATCGAATCTTTGATTTGAGTTCTTACTTTCCTTTATGCTGTCTTACTTCCCTTTATGATGGACTATATAAGCTGTAAACTGAAACAAACTCTTTCCTCCCAATGCTGCTTTTGGTACCAGTCTTTAGCACATCAAGAGAAACATAAATCTTTAACCAAGTTCACCAAAGGAAAGTGAGGTAAGATCCAAATGAATAAAATTAGTGAAAGGGGAGATGTTACAATAGACACTGAGAACACTCAGAGAATCATAAAAGCATACTTTAAAATAGAGGATGTGAAGCAAGGAGAACACTTCTTCATTGCTGGTGGGAGTGCAAACTTGTACAGTAATTTTGGAAATCAGTGTGGCAGTTTCTCACATAAGTGGGAATCGATTTATCTCAAGACCCAGTGATACTATTCTCGGGCATATACCCAAAGGATGCTCAATCATACCATAAGGACACTTCCTTATCTATATTCATAGCACCTTTACTTATAATAGTCGAAACTTGGAGACAACCTAGATGCCCCTCAACAGAAGAATGGATAAAGAAAATGTGGTACATATACACAATGAAGTACTACTCAGCTGTTAAAAACAATGACATCAGGAAATATGAAGCCAAATGGATGTAACTAGAAAAAAATATATATCCAGTGAGGTAACCCAGATCCAGAAAGACAAACATGGTATGTAATCACTCATAAGTGGATATTAGGTGTAAAGTGAAAAATAACCATGCTACAATTCACAAGGAGAAGACAGGTAACAAGGAGGGCTCAAGGGAGAGGAGATTACATTGATCTCCCTGGGAAGGGGAAATAAAAAAGATGTCCTGGGTGGACTGGGGACAGGTAGAGACAGGAACTTGAGAGATCAGGTAGGGGGATAGGTGGAGGGGGGGAGTACTGAAAGGGATGACTGAAAATGGGGGACTTTTATGGGTCAGTAGAAACTTTATGCAAGGGAAATTCCCATGAATCTACAAAGATGACCCCAGTTAAAACTCCTAGCCATAGTGGCTACATAGCCTGAATTGGCCATCTCCTGTAACTGGAGCCTTCAAACAGTAACTGATGGAAACAGCTGCAGAGATCCACAGTCAAACATGAGGCTGAGTTCAGGGAATCCTGCTGAAGAGAGGGAGGAAGGATTGAAGGAGCCAGAGGAGTCAAGGACATCACAATAAACCCCACAAAAACAACTAACATGGCTCATAGGGACTCACAGAGTCAAAACCAGTAACCAGGGAAACTGCATGAGACCAACCTAAGCCCTCTACATATATGTGACAGCTGTGTAGCTTGGTCTGTTTGTAGGACTACTAACAATGGGGGCAGGGGCTGTCCCTAATGCTTTGGCTGGCTCTTGGGAAACTACTCCTCATACCAGATTGCCTTGCCCAGCCTAAATCCAAGGGGAGGTGCTTAGTCTTTACTGCAACTTGATATACCATGCTCTGTTGATACCCATGGGAGGCCTGCTTCTTTCTTAACAGAAACAAAGGAGTGGATTGAGGGAGGAGGGGGGAAGGTGGGGCAAGGGAGTGGAAGGAAAGAAGGGAAGGGAAACTGATTGGTATGTAAAATAAATTAATAAATTTAATTAAAAATTTATAATCCCATCGAGCTGGAAAATCTAACAGAAATTGAGAAGTTCCAGAGACCCAGTGTCCTCTGAAAGGACCAGGCATACATGCAGTGCTAGAAGAGGACCTGGATCTCTGGAACTGGAATTACAGATAGTTGTGAATTGCTACATGGGTCCTGGTTATTGCACAAGTGTCCTCTTAACCTCTGAGTCATCTTTCCAGTCCCACCTTCCAGATATCTGTAAACTCACATGGCCCTGGGAAACCTTTTAATTGGGAAATTATTAAGTACTGCTTCTATCTCCTTGGTTGTTATGAGTCTGTTTAAGTATTTACTTCCTCTTGATTTAACTTTTGTAGGCCATATATATTTAAAAACTCCTCAATTTCTTTTGGATTTTTCAGCTCAATGGAATACATTTTTATGTCATGTGTTTATTTTACATTCCTGACTGAAGTTCCCTCCTTCCTCTCCTCCCATCCCTCTTTTTTCTTAACCAATTCTAAAGTTTGATCATCCAGTTTATATTCATTTCTTCATCATATCATTATCCTCCCTATCTTCCTTAAGCCTTTTGACAACAGTATGAATTAATGCCCAAGTTACTGAAAACTGGATGAGATCTTTCCCCCTTGTTTATATGTTTCTTCTATTTTCTTTCAGACTTGGTCCCATATTCCTTCATCTAAAGTTTCTTCCTCGGGAAACCAGGAATTATAATAAAAAAACAACTTGCAGGTTGGGCCCTCCCTGTCTTTAAGAAATAGTGCACACGCTCTATGTAAGGCTTTCTCTGGCTTCTGCCCCGTTATTCTCATTCTCCTGTTCTATGAGGATGGCTACTTGTCTTAGTTGGGATTTCTATTGTTGTGAAGAGACACCATGACCATGGCATCTCCAAAGGAAAACATTTAATTGGGGTGGCTTACAGTTTCAGAGCATCAGTCCATTATCCTCATGGTGGGAAGCATGGTAGCATGCAGGAAGACATGGTTCTGGAGAAAGAGCTGAGAGTTCTACATGCAAGTCAGTAGGCAGAAGGAAAAGAATGCCACACTGAGTGTGACTTGAGCATCTGAGACCTCAAAGCTTGCCCCCCTGACACATTTCCTCCAACAAGGCCACACCTACTTCAACAAAGTCACACCTTTGAATGGTGCTGCTCCCTATGGGCATATGAGAGCCATCTCCATTCTAATCACCACACTACTCTATTATTTCACAGCCAACTTCAGGTTTCTTTTTATGGCGCCACTTGTTTGTCACTTTAATTGGTGGTAGAACCTGGGAGAATGGAGCCTAAAAGTGAGGCAGACTAACGTCTAATGCAATAGCTTTATTCTGAGCATCAGTTTAAGGGTTAGGTAGAGTCACATGAGTAAAGTATACAATCACAAGGACAATTATGTTTTTCAATAGAGGCATGTAAACAAATAACTGTAAGCAGTTATAATGAATAATCTGAAGTAAACTCACCTCCTATCCATTACACCTTGGAGGGGCATGAAAGTATATTCCTCACTTTAATGTGTCGGGGACAGGCATTGCACAGTTGTAGGAACATATGACCTACTAGAGTTAAACCAACTGAAATAAGTAATTTCAACAGCACTGCATCAAGCAAGAAAATTGTCATAGTACAAAAACAAACAAGCAAACAAAAAGACCCATGTCCTGAAGGATTCAGTGCAGAATCATCAAAAAGGCAATAACACCAATACTTAATAATTATTCTGGAACACTTTTTTTTGTATGACAAAAAGGAAGACTTTTGTATGACTTCATTGTTATCTTGATTCCAAATACAGACACAGAAAAGAAAGAGAATTACAGTCCAATCTCTTTGCTTAACATATATGCCAAACTTCTCAATCAAATACTGACTTTCAAATAGAATTCAAGAACCAATCAGACCAATCAACTTCATTGTTCACGCTGGCTTCATTC
Source organism: Onychomys torridus (assembly GCF_903995425.1). Classification (NCBI taxonomy): domain Eukaryota; kingdom Metazoa; phylum Chordata; class Mammalia; order Rodentia; family Cricetidae; genus Onychomys; species Onychomys torridus. The sequence goes on from NC_050463.1 coordinate 8,862,342, forward strand.
CAGGCATGCAGAGATGGCCATGTACATAAAGGAATAAATGCAATTCCAGTTCCTCATTTATATGTGCCAGGGACAGACATTGCACAATTGTCAAGAGCTGCATACAAGTTTTTTTAAAACAAAAATCCATTTTCCCATCATGAAAAATGTCTCCTGGAGAGACAAGGGATAGAGACAAATTCAATACATCTGAACTTGGTAAAAGGCTGTATGACAAGATTATAACTAACTTTATGCTGATTAGAAAGAATCTCAAAGCACTCCTCTTAGGAACAGGAGCAGAGGTCCACTACAAAAGTGCACTATATAAAGAAAGTAGGAAGTATTCTTGAACACATTGGCACCAGAGATCACTTTCTAAATATAACACCAGTAGCACAGACACTGAGAGAAACAATCAATCAATGGGACCTGTTGAAACTGAGAAGCTTTTGTAGAGCAAAGGACACGGTCAACAAGACAAAGTGACAGCCTACAGAATGGGAAAAGGTCTTCACCAACCCCACATCTGACAGAGGGCTGATATCCAGATTATATAAAGAACTCAAGAAATTAGACATCAAAATGCCCAACAGTCCAATTAAAAAATGGTCTATAGAACTAAACAGAGAATTCCCCACAGAGGAAGTTCAAATGGCTGAAAAACATTTAAGAAATTGCTCAACATCCCTAATTATCCAGGAAATGCAAATCAAAATGACTCTGAGATACCACCTTACACCTGTCAGAATGGCTAAGATCAAAAGCACAGAAGACAGCTTATGCTGGAGAGGATGTGGAGCAAGGGGAACTCTCCTCCACTGCTGGTGGGAATGCAAGCTTGTACAGCCACTTTGGAAATCAATATGGTGCTTCCTTAGAAAATTGGGAATCCATCTCCCCCAAGACCCAGCTATAGCACTCTTGGCCATATACCCAAGGAATGCTCAATCATACCACAAGGGCATTTGCTCAGCTATGTTCGTATCAGCTTTGCTTGTAATAGCCAGAACCTGGAAACAACCTAGATGCCCTTCAACTGAAGAATGGATAAAGAAAATATGGTACATATACACAGTGGAGTACTACTCAGCAGAGAAAAACAATGACATCATGAGGTTTGCAGGCAAAGGGATGGATCTAGAAAAAATCATCCTGAGTGAGGTAACCCAGACTCAGAAAGACAAACATGGTATGTACTCACTCATAGGAGGATACTAGATGTAAAACAAAGATGACTAGACTGCTACACAACTCCAGGAAGGCTACCTAGAAAATGGGACCCTAGGAAAGACACAGGGATCTCTCAATGACAGAGAAATGGATGAGATCTACATGAACAACCTGGACGAGAGTGGGAGAAATGAAGGGCAAGGTTTGAGGGAAGGGAGGCTTGGGGGAGCAGGAGATCCCAGCTGGATCAAGAACAGAAAGGGAGAATGAGGAATAACAGACCATGATAAATGAAGACCACATGAGAACAGGAATAGGCAGAGTGCTGGAGAGGTCCCCAGAAATCCACAATGATATATCCTCTGTAGACTGCTGGCAATGGTCAAGAGAAAGCCTGATCTGACCTAGTCTGGTGATCAGATGGCCAAACACCCTAACAGTCGTCTTGGAACTCTCATCCAATAACTGATGGAAGTGGATGCAGAGATCCTCAGCCAGGCCCCAGGTGGAGCTCCAGGTGTCCAACTGTCGAGAAAGAGGAGGGACTACAAGAGCGTGAATTGTTGAATCCAAGATTGCAAAAAGCACAGGGACAAATAGCCAAACGAATGGAAGCACATGAATTATGAACCAAAGGCTGTGGAGCCCCCAGCTAGATCAGGCCCTCTGCATAAATGAGACCATTGAATAGCTTGATCTGTTTGGGAGGCACCCAGGCTGTGGGACCAGGATCTGTTCTTAGTGCATGAGCTGGCTGTTTGAAACCTTGGGCTTACACAGGGACACTTTGCTCAGTCTGGAAGGAGGTGACAGGACCTGCCTGTACTGAATCTACCAGGTTTAAATGAATCCCCAGGGGTGCCTTGATCCTGGAGGACATGGGAATGGAGGGGAGGAGCTGGGGAGAAGGTGGGAGTGGGGGCGGGATGGGGGAGGACAGGGGAACCCATGGCTGATTTATAAAATTTAAAACACATAATAATAAAGAAAAAAATTATAAAAAAAGTGCACTATAAAGTAGCACTTGATGTCATAGCTAGTAATTAGTGCAATAATCCACCACTCCTGGTTTTGATTCTTTTTTGTTTAGTTTTTTTTTTTTAGACATAGGTTCACTCTAGCTAGGGATAAACACAAATTCATGGCAGTCATCTTCCCTCTCCTTTTTTTCTAAGTGCTGGAATTATAAACATCAGGCACAATGGCCACATGACTTATAGGAGAAGAAATTGACCTGTAGAAAACTGCTGGTAGTCAAGGTTCTCTAGAGGACAGAACTAAAGAACGAGAGAGAGAGAGAGAGAGAGAGAGAGAGAGAGAGAGAAAGGGGGTTTATTAGAGTGGCTTATAGGCTATAGCCCTGCCACTTCAACAATGGTCATCTATCAATGGAAAGTCCAGAAATCTAGTAGTTGTTCAGTTCACGAGGCTGGTGTCTCAGCTGGTCTTCAGTACATGCCAGAATCCCAAGGAAGTAGGTTCTGATAACAATGAAGGGATGAACTTGCCTGCAAGAGCAAGGATACGAAGGCAAAGAACACAAGCTTCCTTCCTTCATGTCCTTTCTACAGGCTACCACCAGGAGTGGCCCTGATTAAAGGTGGATTTTTCCACCTAACAAACCTGGATTAAAGGTAGGTCTTCCTACTTCTAATGATTTAATTAAGAAAAATTCCTCACAGGTATGCCTGCCACTTGGGTTTTGTTAATTCCAAAAGTAGTCAAACTGGCAAGCAGGAATAGCCATCATAACTCCTTTTGAATGTTAGTTCTTCTTTTTGCTCCAGAGCTTTCAGGTATGCCATTAATGGGAGAAATCTCCAAATTTTTATGTAGGCACCTAGTGCTAGGAATTCACCTCTTAGAATCATCTTCACTGTGTCCCACAGGTTTGTGTATGTTGGGTTTTCATTTTCATTTTTCCAAAAAATGTTGAAAATTTCTTTCTTCACCATGTTTTCATTCAAAGTGAGTTGTTTAGTTTCCAAGAGTCTGTAAGTTGTCTGTTGGTTCTGTTGTTGTTGATATCCTGCTTTACCCCCTGGAGGTCAGCTAGGTGGTAGGGTGTTTATATTTTTCTTTGGTCTGTTGACTTTGACTCTGTGTCCAGGTATATAGTCAGTTTTGGACATAGTTCCATGGTGTGCTGAGGAGCTTGGTTGAATTGTTCTGTGAATATCTGTTAAGTCCATTTGTTTTCTATCTCAGTTAGCTCCAGCACTTTTTTATTTAGTCTTTGTCTAGATGACCTAGAAAGGGCCCTTGGTGAGAGTGCAGTGTTAAAGTCACCCACTATCGATATGTGAATTAAGCTTTAGTAGGGTTAATGTTATGAACGTGAGGGCCTTTATGTTTGCTTTATATATGTGTAGGGTTGCAATGAATTTTTTTCTTTTAGGATTATGAATTGTCCTTCCCTATCCCTTTTGATTAGTTTTGGTTCGAAGTTAATTTTGACAGATATTAAAATGGCTACAGAGGCTTGCTTCTTGGATCCATCAGCTTGAAATATCATTTTCCCTCTTTTCCCTGAGGTGATGTCTTATCTTCGGTGTTAAGGTGTGTTTCTTGGATGAGGCAGAAGGATGGACCCTCTTTCCCCATCCATTCTTTTGTTCTGTCTTTTTATTGGAGAATTGAGAAGCGTTTGTTGAATTATTTCGTTTTTTTGGGTTTGGGGTGTTTTCCCTCTTTTGATTGGTTGTTGTTTTCTTTATGTTTGTTTTGTTTTGCTTGTTTGTTTGGTTTTAAATAGGATTTCACTACAGAGCCCTGAATGTCTTTGAAATCACCAAAGTCCTTCCTCAAGAGGGCTTGGATTAATGGTATGCACCTGAAAATTTTCAAGATGTTTTAATACTCAAAGCTGAGGCGGCAGAACTTTCCCGTTTGCCTTTCAATGACCTTATTACTAACCTGAATGAACTGTCCAATGAGGAGCACAGATATTGGGGTTCTATCTCTGGAGCCTTTTAAAAGCTTTGTGCTGCTACTGGTGGCTTGTGAGGACCTGTCTTGGAAGACTGTGTGTTCTGCTGACTTCAGACCATCTTGGGAGGACACCTAGACACGTCAGAAGCACAGATTGGTGAGTCTGTGTCACGGGCTCCTGGAGTTCAGAGTGGCAGGTGTGGGACACTTAAAGCTTCGGGGCTACATGGTCTCTCCACTTGAAGTTTCTCCTGGAGCTGAGCAGTCCAGTGGAAGGTGGAGTGTGGCCCAGCAAAGCCTATGCCCACTTCCATTAGAAGTATGCCCCCCACAGGGAGCCTTGAGCCCCTGAGTCCCCCACTGTTCTGTCCTGATGGACCTTCCCCCACTCATCCCCCACCTCCCCCCATGTATGCAATCCCCAGCACTCTTGGGGGAGTCCTTGCCGTGGCCCTGAGTCTACACAGATTTTGCAAAGCTGGCAGGCTGTGCTGTGTAGGGACGTGGGTGGCCTGTGCAGTTTCCCGTCTGTCTTCTGTTTGGGTTAATTTGGGTCCCGTCCCTCCACCTCCCCAACCCTGGTACCACCTTGGATTTCTTTCCTCTCTCCTTCCTTCCCCTCTCCTCTCTTGTCTCCTTCAGAATTGAGCCCCATGCTTCCTGGGGTTAGAGAAGTTTCCCACAGAGCCCTGTCTCTACTCCTTAACACCTCTGTCAGTATGGGTTTTGCATTTTTTCCACTTCTTTACTTATTATTTCCATTTATTTTTATTTATTTGACATAGGATATCATTATGTACCTCTGACTGTCCTGAAACTCACTATGTAGAATAGGTTGACCCCAAACTCTACTTTTTTGGGGAAAAATACTGTGGGAGAAGTTTTTTCTTCTTTTTGTGACCACAGTTGGTCAAAATTCTGAGTCTTGAAGAAAGAAATTTAGATTTGCTTACATTTTACTTGTTTGCAGTGATCATTTTTGAGGTCAATCTTGGAATTTTGAAAGGTATTCCCAACTTTGCTGAACGTGAAAAAGGCCCGTGAGACTGGCATTGGCAACGTATTCTGAAGCTGCTGCTTGTTTATGCTGTAGGCTGCTTTCAATGGAAGGGATCAGGAGTGTCATTTCTCTCTTATTTGGGATGGTGGGGATGGTGGGGTGAGACAGGATTTCTCTGTGTAACACCTCTGGCTGTCCTAGAACTTGTTTTGTAGACTAGGCTGGCCTTGAATTCACAGAGATCTGCCTGCCTCTGCCTCCAGAGTCCTGGCATTAAAGGCGGACACCACTACTTCTCAGTTGGGAGTGTGACTTTTCTAACCAGTAATTTCCAGGAAAAATATTAATATTTCATATCTTTCCTTTTGCCTCTAGATAATTGGCTTATGTAGGTAGTATAATTTCTGACCACTCAGGAAGCTTCAGAATGTTATTTCTGAAAGACAAGTGTGCTGTCTACCTGGTGGAGAAAATGCGTTTTATTTGAAAATTGACTTGAGAATGCATATCAATTATCACTCTTGTGTGAAAAGCTTCTTTATCTTTATTTATTTTTGGTTTTGGTGTCAAAGTTTCTCTGTGTAGCCATGGAAATCTCCGTGTAGAGCAGACTGGCCTTGAACTCAGAGATCTGCCTGCATATGCCTCCCTAGTGCTGGAATTAAAGGCTTGCACCACCATGCCCAGCTATTTGTTTGTTTAATTTTTGTTTCTGGGACATCTGTGTACATTACTGGCCTGGAAATCACTGTGTAGCTGAGGGCAATCTTGAGCCTTGATCTTCTCACCTTGTCCTCTATTCTCTTTTCCATAACTTTTTAATCCATTCCAGTCCCAGTGTGTTCACCACTACACTTTCATGTCACATACATTCTTCTATCCCGGTACCATTCACATCCCCTCCCCCACCTACAGGTCTCATGGGCCCTTTCTTCTCCTTGGTCTCAACGGGCACTCACTCCAGTTATAACACAGACATCTAAGAAGTTGAACATATAAACACAGAACCCACATAGAGGAGAAAACACACAGCATTTGCCTTGTGGGCTTGGGTTACCAGGCTCAATATTATTACATTTTAGTTACGTCAATTTCCCTGCAAATTTTATTTCGGCTTTCTTCATTGCTGTGTAGAATTCCATTGTGTTTATGTGCCACATCCCCATCATGTGGACATCAGCTGATGCACATCCAAGCTGATTCTTTTTTTTCACTATTGGGACTAAAGCAGCAATGATCATTAGTGCACATGTATCTGTTATAGTGTTTGGAGTGTTTTCAGTATAAGCCTAGGGATGTATAGCTTGGTAAAATAGTATTTCTAGTTTTCACTTTTAGAGGCAAGCTCACACTGATTTGCTTGTTAATTGTAGCAATATATATTCCCACCAACAATGCGTGAGTATTCACTTTGTTACACATCTTTGGTAGTGTTTGGGGTTTTCAGGCTAACATGTAAGCAAGCTTTTGATCTGCTTAATCATCTCCTAGCACTTTTGCCATTTCAAACTTCCTATGTATATTTGATGTGTGTAATCATATCTGCCCCTTACACTCCCAGCACACCTAACTCTTAATTTTATATCTTCTTCTGGTTTTATTATTATTTTTATAACCCACTGCATTCAGTTCATATGTGTGTGGCCATTCACAGGAGTATGGACAACCTACTAGTGACCACACTCTTGAATAAAAATGACTCTCCATCCTACCAAGGCCATCATTTGCTGATACCTTCTTAGCTAGGGGTGGCCTGCTTTAGGACCAGTCCCATTCTGCCTACTATTTTGAGTGACATGATCTAAAGTGTATTAGAATTCCAGAATTCTATGTCCATGGTAGAATATTTTTTGTGACATCAAGCTCCCTTTTCCTGCTTCTATTATATCTACTTCCTTCTCTTTCAATCACCCATTTTCCTCCATAAGACAATGTTATTAATTTCACAAGTACAATGTTAATTATACAAGTACAATGTTAACCCAAAATCATGTGCATAATATTTGAATTTCAGGAATAGATATTTATACTCTAGATACACATGAAACTAAGAAACACATAGGAATAAAATGGGAGACAAGTACAGATTAGAAATGTATCTGAATGTTGTCAACAGGCCAAATGAGTGAGGGTACTCAAGGGCATTAATTGTTGTTTGGGACATTGAAGTACTTAGGATTTGGTTGCTAAGGTGTATAGCATGCACAGAGGGTTCTGTGATTTGACTGGCGAAATTGCATTCAGTAACCCTTACTCAATGCACACATTCTTTCCCATAGTCATATGCAGGCCCAGTTATTTTGAGGAAAAAATGTAAATAAATAAATAAACCAGAAAAAAATTATCCTTCAGCGTTCACTTTGAGAACATGGCTTGTCTTAACTGCACATGTACCCAAATCACTTCTCTGTGAATCAGCCAATATCTCATATGCCCTACATTTTCCAAAATGTATTTGAATCAATATAGGTACTTACTATGGTGTTACCAAAGGAACTAATGTGTTACTAATGTTTAAAGCAGGTATAGACACAACCTAGTAGTGGTCCAATGTTACCTACAGATGATTATTCCAAAAAGGATGCCCACAGGATGCTAGATATGTTGTCCAAAGATGATAGTACACATAGCCCAAGCCAAGTAGAGTCCAGGTGTGTTAGGTTTTCCAATGCTTGCCTGCCTCACTATTGTCCCAGCAATTAGTACTTATCTCATTAATTACAGCTGCTTTCTTGTCACCCTTTGTCTAAAACATTAAGTTTGCTCACATCTTTCCTCTACCAAAGTACTCAATTATGGTTTGAATAAAAATGGCCCACATAGGCCCATAGGGAGGGGCACTATTAGGAAGTGTGGCCTTGTTAAAATAAATGTAGCTTTGTTGGAGGAGGTTTGCCTCTAGGGGGTAGACTTTGTGGTCTCAGAAGCTCAACCTTGGCTAGAGTATCTCCAAAACCATGTCTACCAGCATGTTTCCATGCCTTCTGCCATAACAATTATAGACTAAACCCCTGAATGGTAAACCAGCCCCATTTAAATGTTTCCTTTATAAGAGTTGCATGGCCATGGTGCTTCTTCACATCAATAAAACACTGAGTGCAGGAAAACATGCTGGGCAGATGCAGTGGTAGGCTAGGCAGATGCACCCCATGCAGGCATGGTGGTGGCAGTGGCAGTGGCCAGTAATTCACAACCCAGATGCTGCATCCACATGGAAAGTTTATTATAACAGAGAGATGAAGAGAAAGACAGGAAAGAGAGAAACAGAGAAAGAGACAGAAGAAGAGAGAGAGGTTGAGGTAAGCACCTTGTGGGAGGAAAAGCAGGAGAGAGAGAAAGTGGAGGAGTCTTTCCTTACAATTAGGCTTTTATGTCAGGAGCAGGGCAGTGCCAAGGAGTGGGATTTCAAGGGACAGATCAGAATATTAACACTATACCTCCATTGCTAATTCAGTTGGAGTACCACTGTTTCCTGCTTATGTGTGTAATGGTGTGGTTGGTAGTACTAAAAGGGAACATGTGTTGAATGTAGTGTGCCTGGTCACATTATAAGAGCTAAAATGTAATACATTTTTTTTTATGTTGACTATATCATAATGATTCTTTGGCTTTACTTCTAGAGAAAACACTAGAAGAAAATATTGAAGATGACTACAAAGATCTTGGGAGAAATCTGGGGTAACTTATATTCATGAGGAAGCAAATTTCATCAAACATGGGGATGATAGGATAACTGATAACTACAAAATGATCCAAATATGTCTAATTGCAAATTTATTCTAATACAGATTCCTATAACAGAGTGCTGAATTCAGAATTTGAGTATCTCATCTCTGTAATCAATGCGTATCACCAACATGTGATGCAACATTAAGCAATGAGAGAACTTTTCCAGGAACTCATTATACAAAAACTTCCTTTCATATTCCAAAGTATTAAATATCATTTATGACATTTCTCTTGAGACTTTAAATATAAGGGCTGTATTTTAGTTTGCTTTCTGTAGCTGTGAGAACCCTGACCAAAAGCAACAGCACAGTGAGGTTTATTTTGGCTCATACTTCCATGTCACAGTCCAATCATAAGGGGAAGCCAGGACAGGAACTCAAGTCAGGCAAGAATCTCAAGGCAGGAAATGAAGAATTCATGGAAGAATGCTGTTTACTAGCTTGTTCCTCATGGCTTACTCACCTTCCTTTCTCATACATGCCAGGCACACCCTCCTCCACACAGTGGTCTTGCCCATTCCAAATCAGTCATTAATCAAGAAAATGCCTCCATAGACATGTCTACTGGTCAATCTGATACAACTGTTTTCTCAAATAAGGCTTCCCCTTATCCAAAGTGTGTTCTAGTTTTTTCAAGTAGACAAAAAACTAATTGCACTTTTGTTCCTTTGTCAACATGACACACAAATACATCACTATTAAAGCATAATGCTTCATTTCTTGTTTCTCCTTGAATTCTCATAATATTATAACATAAAGCATAGTAACTTTAGAAGTCACACAATTTATAAAATATCCTAAGATTAGTGTATGACTCTCCATAAAATATCAGTATCTCTTTAAAAACTGAAAAGTCTCTACTGTGGACTCCTGAGAAACTCATAAATAAGTTTGTACTTGTTATTTCAAAAAGGAAGGAATGGTGCCCAGTTATAGTCAGATCAAAGAAAAATGAAAATCTGACAGTGTAAATAAAATTCTCTACATCGGTGCTTTATATTTGGAAGTTTTCTCATAATCTTCTGGTCTCCAAAGTGTTTGAGAGGCTCCATTTCTTCAGACCTGCCATGCACAGCACACAGAACTTGACTTATTGGTTCCAGCTGATTCCATTTTATACCTGCTTCAGTTCTGGTCAGTCTTCCTATGGTACTAGCTTCTCTAATATGCTGGAGTCTCCACAATTTGTGTCTTCAACAATGGCCCACAGGGCCTCCAAGGTGGGATGCCAGTTGGTGTCAAGAATTAGCTTCTCTCCAAAACCTTTCAATCCTGGGGTCTCCACTGCAACCAAAGCTGCACCTTCTTCAGTAATGGCCTCTTATCACATTTGATAGGGTTAAGCTTCAGTTTCTTTCCACAAAACCTCATTCCAGCAGCCCTCATCATGCCTAAACCAGTTCTACCTAGAAGAACCTTATAAATTATCATATTCTGCAGCCAGCTTGAGATGTATCCTTGGTGCCTTATAGACTACAGGTCTGTGGGCTGACTGGAATCTCAGACAATTTCTCTTAAATGATGCTATTTCTTGTTAATACTAACTCATTATTTAACCCCACCTGACCAGAGAGTACAGGTTCTTAATATGAAATATCACATGAACCCTCCAGCATCCTCCATACCATGCAAGCCAGGCTTCAATCATCTACAATGCTCTCAGTATTCTTACTTTCCAAGCACCAACAACAATTCATTAACCTCTAAGCAATCAACAATGGCATTTGCATCCCAGTGTTTCAGACACTTTCACAGTCCTTCCCCCAAACAGTATGGTTGGGTCTGTCACAAACGATACCCAGTGAACCTAGTACCAAATCTATTTTAGTTTTTTTCCAATCATGTGATAAAAACCTTGACCAGAGTTATCTTTGGGAGCAAATTATTTATTTTGGCTTACAATTCCATGTTACAGCCCATCAAAGGAAACCAGGGCAGGAAATCAAGATAGGCAGGAACCTGGAGGCAGGAACTTAACTGGAGACCAAGGAGGAATGTTGTTTACTGGCTTGCTCCTGGTAGCTTGCTAAGGTTCCTTTCTTATTCAGTTCATGCCCCCCTGCCCAGTTGCATACAATCCATAGTGTACTAAGCCCTCCCATGTCAATCACTAATAAAGAAAATTCCCCAGAGACTGCTTACAGACCAATCTGATGGAACTGTTTTCTTAAGTGAAGGTCCCTGCTCTCAGATGACTGAAGCTAGTATCAAGTTGATAACAAAACTAACCAACACAGACTGGGTATTTAAATGCCCAAATGTCATAGAGTTGCACAACTTTATGTGTTTGTTATGACTGTCTACTAACACCAGGACCTTTGGATGAGTGTTCATTCATTTTATCCATAAATGAATTTATTTGTGAGCAGATGTATGCTTGTATGAATGTATACCACAGGTGCAAGCAAGATTTATGGAGGTGAGAAGGCAACAGATCCTTCAGATCTAGAATAACAGGAATATGTGAACCCTTCACATAGCTGATGATAACCAAACTCTGGTCCTCTGGAAGGGCAAGGAGTTGTTCCTAACTTCCAGGCAGTGATACACTCCCTTCATAATTCTTAAAGAAGTGAAGATAACATTCTACTTCTTTACACATGTCATGTTCTTTACATGTGGTCCATATTGTTCTTAACATTGGCAGCATTCTGCTATTGCCTCTGCAATAGTATAGTTGCAAGGGTCCACACAAGCCAGCCTCCAACATTTCCCTTGGCTACAGTAATACTCTTATTATTTTTCTGCAGAACTCAGGTAGTTGAGAAAGACTGTGGATGAATGTGATAGTTAGTGTGATGAAAACTAGCAATAGTATATGAAAACAGATTGTATGGCAGAAACATAATTTAGCCACTCATTCATCCTTACATGTGAATTTCAGAGATCAAGGTAGAGGAAAACTATCTGAATACAGAGACACTGTGGATAAAACCTTTCAACACCAGAAATTTTAGAAAGATATCAGTCATTCTGAATCACTTCAGATACTTGACACTTCTAGAGCAAAACTCTATAAAAGTCAACAATATAATGAAGCTAGTATGAGTCTCCCTTCTGATCAGCTTCACAAGAGAACTTACAACTGATGATAAACTCAATGAGACCATCTTAAAGAGATTTACAAATGGCTGGATGAAGAAATCCATGCAAGAATGAAACCATGTGTTTGTAAACATCCTGGAGAAGACTTCATTAATTCCAGTGGCCTCAATAACCATGAAAAAGTCATACTGGAGAGGAAAGTTACATTTGTATGCAGTGTGGGAAAATACTTAAATATGTATCATGGTTTCAGAAACATAAAGTAACTCACAATGTGGAAAAATCTTGTGTATGTAAGAATTGTGGAAAAGCCTCCACCAGATCCAGTTGCCAAAATACTCATGAAAGAATTTTTACTAGAGAGAAGCCTTATACATGTAAACATTGTGGAAAAGCCTTCATCATATCTTATATCATAACAGTCATGAAAAAATTCATACTAGAGAGAAGCTTTAAACATGTAAGTGCTGTGGAAAATCCTTTAGTTGTCATATTTCCTATCATACTCACAAAATTTCACACTGGTGAAACCTTTATGTTTGTCAACATATGTTGGAAAGAATTCATTTTGGGTGATAATCATAAGCATTAAAGAATTCACAAGGCACAGAAACCTTGTCCACATGAGGAGTGTGTGCCCACATTTCTGGGTTTCACATCCATTCACATAGGGTCTCACAGTGAAAAATAGTGCAGTGAGTAGAACTAGTCAAGTACAATCTGTGTGGCACTGTCTGTGGTCAACTTGTGTTTCTTGTGAAGTATCAAAGAAGGATATGGTTGGACCATGAAATAACTCAGTCAGTAATGATACTTGCCAGAATATCTGATGATCTCAATTTTATCCCTGAGTTTCACATGGTGGAAATAGAGATCCAATCCCCATAAGTTATACTCTCTCATTCACACAGACACTACTAAATGAGTACATACATAGAGACATACAAATGAGTAGATGCAATGATCAAAAGAATAGAGTCATACACTAACGAATACAAATTTTTAATGTGGAAAGAAACTGAGATGATGACATACAAAAATGTAATCATACGTTTGAATACATGATTCAAAATTGGTTGAATTCTTTCATGAATAATAAGGAACTGTGGCCTTGTTGGAGAATATCTGCCTCCTGATTATGGGTTAATATGTGAACTCTGAGCTGTTCTTCCCACCATGCCTTTGCTTGGCCATTGAGACTCTAATCCTCTGTTGTATGATATTTTGTTTGTGTTCTGACTAGTAAAGCTTGCCTGGAGATCAGGGGGTGGAGCTAGCCATTAGTTAACCATAGAGGCCAGTCAGTAGTGACACACACCTTTAATCCCAGCACTTAGGAGGAGGAAGCAGGAAGCTCAGGAGTTCAAGGCCACCCTCGGCTATACAAGATTGATCCAGTCTAAAAGAGAAACAGAACCAGGCAATAGTGGTGCATGCCTTTGATTCCAGCATGTGGGAGGTGCACGCCTTTAATCCTAGTACTAGGGAGGTGGAGAGAGGAATATAAATTGGGTGGAGACAGAATCTTGAGCCATTCAGTCTGAGGATTCCTAGAGACAGCATCACCCATTTTGGTCTGAGCGTTGAGAGAGGTAAGAAGTTACTGGTGGCTGGCTAGCTCCACCCTCTGATCTCCAGGCAAGCTTTATTTGTCGAAACACAAACAAAATATCATGCAATAATTCACTGTACCTGGAAGGCCAATGAAGCACTTCCTTTTAAAAGTTGCAATGGTATTGGTGATTTGTCAAAACTATAGAAAAGAAACTATAGCAAATACTTGAGACTTTAAGAAGAACCAAGTCAGTACCAGACCTGAGAAATCTCCATTTCAGTCCTTCAAGATAGACTAAGTAATTCCTGAATTATCTAGACTTTTACGGCTTCCTTTGGACAGCTCTCAGAGGTTGAAGGTAAGTCTTATTTGCTGGAATGATTGCAAACTTTGGACACAGAACTTGGAAGACTTGAGTTGGATTTAACTAGAAAACTTTGTTCATTCAGTTTAGCTTTCATAGTAAGAAATACAATTCAAGCTGCCAAGTGAGGATATTGATGAATAGTCCTATTGAACTCTAACTTCTGTTGTGGTAGTTTTAATGATATCCTCCTGAAGGCTCCTATATGTGAATGCTTAGTCACCAGTTGGTGGAACTGTTGGGAAGGATTACAAAGTGTGTTCTAGTTACAGGAGGTGTGTTACTGGGGGTGAGCTTTGTGATTTCAAATGATCACACTGTTCAATGTTCAATTTTCAAATGCCCCCCCCCCCCCCGCCTCTCTCTAACTTTCCGATCACTATGTAAGCTGTTGGCTACTGCTGTGATTGTCTGCTTTCTGCCATGATCATTATGGGTTCTACACCTATGGAAATAGGAGCGTCAATAAGTTTTTTTTATATAAGTTACCTAGGTCATGAAGTCTCTTCACAGCAATAGGAAAGTAACTAAAAACCCTATCATAGGGTTTCTGTTGCTGTCAAGAGACACTGTGACAGTTCTACATCTTGTTCCTCAAGCAGCAGAAACAACTGTGACACTGGGAATAGCTTGAGCATAGGAAACCTCAAAGCCCACAGTGACACACTTCCTCCAACAAGGCCACACCTCCTAATAGTGCCACTCCCTCTGGGGGCCATTTTTCATGAAGTCTCTTCATGGCAAGAGGAAAAAACTAAGAACCCGGAACCAAAACAGAGACGATCCCTTAGGCTCTGTTATTCCTTAAACGGAAAGACATAGAAAATAACTTATCCCTATGATTTCAGATTTTCTTAAGTAACTACTTAAGTTGTTAACTTATATGCCTAAAAACAAATCCAAAATGTTAATGTTTCTTCAAAATAATTGCTTATAGTTTCCACTAAATATGTCGGATTTCTAATTAGCATATCAAGGCTTATATCAAGTTTATTTGAAAATCTTTCACTGTCAAGCTTTAGTTGTGTTACACAACAGTCAAAATTTATTTTAATTAAAAAGTTTTTGATGTATTTATTTTATTTTATATGTATGAATGTTTGCCTGCATGTATGTGTCCTCACCTTGCTTGGTGCTTCTGGAATTAGAAGAGGGCTGTAGATGCTTGGAACTGAAGTTATGGATGGTTGTGAGGCACCAAGTAGTTGTTGAAAATTGGATCCCTGACCTTTGAAGAGGAATAATTTCTCTTAACAACTGCACCATTTCTGTAGTCAGAACAGCTCAGTGTTAAATATGTGTTTTTTTAAATTCTGGAACAACTGTCCTTCTAGGTATTCAATACCCATACTTGGAAACCTGTACCAATATGGACTAGAATCAGAAGAGTAATATTTGGACCCTATCTCCAGGTCAGGTAAGTTTCCTGATCTCTAAATCAGAGAGACTCTGAGAAGGAAAAAAAAAGAGTTTCAGTCTAAGCACTGTACATTTTGCACAAAGGAGAATCAACACAGAGGGAAAATGCCATTGGTGTTCCAAGAGAAGCCACATGGTCAGCAAGGACCCTGATTCATCTCAGCAGTTAAATGACTGGTAAAAGGCTAAAAGAGCCTCGGTATCCTCCCAAATTCCCAGTAACTAAAGGAATGGAGTCTAAATTAGCCTTAACTGTAGCAGTGGTAATAGCAATAATACAATTATTAATGTATTATTATTATTACAATGGTAGTTCTTTTTTCTCCTTTTTTATTTATTATAATTGTGTTTTAATTTTACACATCAGCCATTGGTTCCCTTGTGTCGTCGTCCCCCCCCCCCGCCTCCACCCCCACCTTCCCCCCAGCCCCTCCCCTCCATTCCCATCTCCTCCAGGGCTAAGACTCCCCTGGGGATTCAATTCAACCTGGTGGATTCAGTACAGGCAGGTCCAGTCCCCTCCTTCCAGGCTGAGCAAAGTGTCCCCATGTAAGCCCAAGGTTCCAAACAGCCAGCTCATGCACTAAGGACAGGTCCATGTCCCACTGCCTGGGTTCCTCCCAAACAGTTCTAACCTATACGTTTAAAAGGAGAAATTATAATTCAGGCATGATTTAGGCCTTCCCATTAATTACAATATAAGAGCCACTGATATAGCAGTTAGGACAGTCACAGCCACCCTGAGTATAATACAATGATATGCTACATATAAATTCTTTTATATAGACTTATCTAAATCTGCCTGCAGTTGTGTCCTTATTTTGTGCTCTGGTTTTCCTCTTTATTTTTCTTTCAACACTGTTGGTACTCAACAGTTACATGCCAACACTTCCTTTTCATCTATTCCACCAACAGATACTTTCTTCAAATTGTTTTTTGTTTCTCACATTTTAATATATAATCACAAGATGTTTTTTGCTTTCTTTGCTATGTGCATGTGAACATGAGAGTGTTGGTAGCAATGGAGGCCTAAGGAAGGTGTTAGATCCATTGGGGTTGGAGTTACAGGCACTTGCAAGCTACAAGACTTAGGTTCTGGGAACAAAGTCCACTCCTCTTTAAGAGCAGTAAACACTGTTGACTACTGAGCCATCTCTCCAGCCCTAAGACTGTACGTTATTATCATTTGTATTCTTAATCTTGGAAATCCTGACTTTTGAAAGGTGAGTTCTCAAAATACACCTAATTTGCCTTTTCCAAATTTGCCCTTTCCTGATGGCCTAGTGTGATGAACATTTTACAGTTTTTACTGATTGTTTATCAGCATTGAAACTACTTTGTATGTTAGGCCTTTTTTGTTTGTCTGTTTGTTTTGTTTTTCTTGAGCATGGTTTTTATTTAACCCTGAAGTTCCTGCAACATGCTAGATAGATCAATCTTACCTTGAAATCACAGAGATGTATTTGTCTCTGCCTTCTTAGTGCTGGGAGTAAATGCATACGTTACCATGCTGTTTCACTAATTACACTTGGTATTACTGTCTGTGCTTCCCAATAAAGAGAAACTGATTAGCATGTCATAAAAAGAACGTCTTTTTGCTGTCTTCAAAAAATGCTCCTCACTCTAGTAAGATACTACCTTAGGAGAAAAGAATTGGAAAAAGGTATTCAAGTAAAGAAAATCAACAAAAAAACTTAGTTTTGTGTCAAATAACATAACTAGTCATTTGGGAAGAGGGACTCTCATTTGAGAAAATTCTCCCAGAAGAGCTTCCTGTAGAAAAGCCAATAGTGAATTTCATAGTTTGGTTGGGTTTTTTGGACAGGATCTCCCCACTAGGTATTTGTGGATGGTCTGGAACTAGCTATGTAGAACACATTGGCCTTGAATAAAAGAGAATCACACCACTGACTCCTGACTCCATCACAGGATTAATGGCTTTCACTACCATTCCCACTGATCATTTTCTTGATTAATGATTGATGTAGGTGGGCCCAGTCCACTTGGGGACAGTGTCATCCCTGGTGAGGTGGCCCTGCATGGTATAAGGAAGTAGGTTGAGTAATCTATGAAGAACAAACCAGTAAACAGCATTCCTCCATGACTTCTGTTTCAGTTCCTGCTTCAAATTTCTTGCCTTAATTTTCTGCCCTGACTTCCTTTGATGGTGATGGACTGTGATGTGGAAGTGGAAGAGAAAAAAAAGAATCTATGTTCTCCAAATTGATTGTGGTTGGGGCTGGAGAGATGGCTTGGTGGGGAAGAACACTGGCTGCTCTTTCAGAGGACCCAGGTTCAGTTTCAAGCACCCACATGGTAGCTCATAACTTCCTCAAATAGAACTCACCTCCCAAACCAACCAACCAACAACAAAAACCAAATTGATTGTGGTGTTAGTGTGATATCCCAGAAAAAGGAAACTTTACTAAGACAATGGAGCACAACTATTATAAGACAAAATAGACTTCAGCCGAAACTAGTCAGAAAAGGGTCATTTAATGCTAATTAGAGGAAAAGCCCTCCAAGAATATTACAATCCTAACTACACCTGCCACACACACTGGTGTGCTCAGTTTTGTAAATGACATAGTTCTAGGTCTAAAAATTACAGATTAATCTCAAGATTAGGTGTCTTCCACACCCTCATGACACCAAATGATGTGCCATCAGAACCTAAACTAAACTACCATTGGAATTAATAACGTCATTAATAGGCCTCATATATGTCTATGGACAATCCACCTGAACACTAAAGAATACACATTCTTCTCTGAAACTCAGTGGAACTTTCTCCAAAACTGACCATATATTCGGACCCAAAGAAAGTGTCAACAAATATAGGGAGACTGAAATAACTATGTGTATTCTGTTTGAGCACAATGGAAGGACTGTGGGTATCTTCAGCAGTAGAAAGCAGAGGAAGAACACAGACTCAGGGAAAGTAAACACCACACTTCCCAATGATCATTGGAGAGGAAAGAAACCAAGAAGGAACCTTGAAAACACAGCAACATACTAGGTTCACACGGCAGAAAGTGAGGTGTCCAGTGGTTGTGGCAAACCAGGTTTTTAATCCCCACACTGGGTGATCTGCTTCTTTTAAGATGCTTCTCAAATCTGGGGATCTCTGAATCTTGGTTATATGAGGGAATCACTCTAGGAAGGAGCTTCCCACTGAGACCTCCATTATAGATGGGGTCTCATCATGGAGTTTAAGTTATTCTGGAAGCGGACAGATGGCTTAGGCTTTTGTGGAATGCAATACTTCCGATTTTTGAAACTGTAGGTGTGTGGCTTCATGCCTGGCTTCCAAGAGATCTGGATTTTGTAACCTATCAATTTTCACAAAAGATATCTTTTTTTTTTTTTTTTTTTTTTTTTTTACAATTCTACTTATTGTCACATTGTTACTCCAAGCATGGTTGTTTCCATGGATCTTGGTCAGGGAAAGACTGGCTTTCACATTCCAATAAAAAAGTGTCTTAACTTGTTTTTTCTTACTGCAATAGAATACATTATGCTAGGTAACATATCTTGACAACAAGCCAAGTGTTGCTGAAATTCCTTTCCAAGGGCAGGAGTCAATCAATTCCTCCCAAGGTCCAAATATCAAGCTGATGCAGGGTCCTGTCACATTTGCCTCGGGTCCTTAAAGCACATAGGGTAGGCATCGTTTATAGGAGTTTGGCCAGCCTTCCCCAGCAAACTGCACCTGGAAAGCTTGGCCCAGCAAGAATCCGAGCTTCCCAGTAGCTCTACAGAGTCTCCCTCCTGACCCCTTTATTCATCCCTGCCTCCACATGCTCTTTGCTTTACCCAGACCACTTTCAGCTGGATCCTCAGGTGAGGATCTTATGCCTTCCTCCATCCCTCCATGTTGAGTTGTAAATGGTCAACAAGCCCAGCTGTGATCATCTTTTTCAAGTGGGCACTTTGCAACTCCCTGAAGTGGAGGTTGTTCAGCTAACAGGATGTGGTCAGTCACATCATGACAAACATTGCTCAAAACGGTCCCTTTCATATGAAGAACGTCTGTTATGGTTGTGTTTAGAGACTGGATTTGGTGGACTGCTGAAGAAAATATTGGTGATTTTACTGTTTATTTCTGTTAAATGCTTAATGTGAACAAGGGACAGAGAGATGACTCAGGAGTTAAGAGAACTCTGGCTGATTCCCAGCACTGGTATGGTGGTTCACAACAGTCTGAGACTACTTTTTCAGGGGACACAATACTGTCTTCTGGCCACCCAGGGCACCAAGCACACATGAGGTGCACTGATGTACACGCAAGAAAAAAAATCCATGCTTATGAAATGAAATAAATAAATCTTAATGTGCATGTGAGTGACACTTTTACTTTGGTGAATGTCATGGTGTTGAAAGAATTATTTCATGACCCTGCAAGCAATAGCAGGCATGATGAGGTCTCTGTGTTAAATCATTTAGTGTCTGTGCATCATCACTAGGGAATGACCATGGTGGGGCTCCTTGTTAGCAGTCTGTGTGACCCTGATATTTGGGAGTATTCACTCTACTGAATGGAGGCTTTCTTCATGACCTTGAACTTTTCTGAAGTTCAAGGGTTTCTTTTTGTAACTCTGAATCTTTAGTAGAGCACTCCTGCCATTATGACTATTTCATCCATCCATAGGCGAACTATATTCCTTTGTTGGCATGTTTTAATTTTCTTGTTTGAACATGAGATGTGAGAAAGTCATGAGATTTTGCCTCATCCCTAATGTTTGGGGATGTGGTACGTGTGCTTGAACCTATGTGGGCCCTGCTCCTTCCCTGAAGTCCTGTGGGACTTCGTCATTGTTGTTGTTTTTCCCCTTTGGGGAAATAGATTAGAACGTACAGAACAAACTTAAAGCGCGATCTTTCTGGAAAAGGCAGGTGGGGAATAGTGGATATGAGAGCAAGGGAGTAAATGCACGCAAAATCTCTGAGCATGTTGCTTTTACAATGCCGTGAAATCCCCAAATGGAATACATTTACTCCAGAGTAATGCAAGGATAATATGTTGTTTTAAAATTTTTGGTTTGCATTTTGCTTGTTACTTTGATTTTTTTCGAGACAATATTTCTTTGGGTAGTATTGGCTGCCCTGGAACTAGTGCTCTGGACTAGGCTAGCCTCCAATTTAAGTGATCTTCCTCCTCCGTCTCAGAACGGAAGGAATTAAAAATGACTGCCACCACGCGGGGCTTCTGTGTTTCGTTCCGAGTCAGGGTCTCATCATGTAACCCTGAAAGGCTTTGAATTTATAGAACTTCGTCATTTTCAAGCGCAGTCTCTCAAGTGTACTGTACACGACTTTCACTCGAACTTTATCAAAATATTTTGATAGTGCACGCTGAGAGGGCGGAGTGAATCAGCTAGCCAATCAGGAGCAAAACTACTAAAAGGAATGAACTGTCCAATGAGGAGCACGGATGTTCATCCAGGCGTGCATCCTGGAAGCCTTTTTTTATGCTTCGCTTAAGATTCTTGTTAGGACTTGTTTTGCGCCACTGTGCGTATTGCAGAGTACAGTCCTCTTTTTAAGAGGGCAGCTCCTAAAGACACATCAGAAGTATGAAATGGTGAGTGTGCCTTGGGCTTTTGGAAAACTGGTTGTGGTGAGTCGGACACTAGCCCCTTTGTAGCGATGTGGCACCAGCTCCTGAAGATTTCCCTGGTGCTGAGCTGTCCAGTAGAAGGTGGAGTTGGGCACCGCAATGCCTGTGCCTATGTGCTCTTGAAGTGTGCACCACGCAGGCAGCCTTGAGCCCCGCGTCTCCCAAACTTCTCTCCTGGTGAAACTGCTTCATGGCAATCCCCAGCACTCTTGGGTGAGTCCTTGTGCTGGCGGGTTGGTGATGCTCAGTCCAGACTGCTGTGTAGTTGAGTGTGCCGTACATGTATAATATATTTATTACGCTTGTGTGTATAGTTACTTTGATTTTTCAATTTATTTTAATTTATATTTAATATTTAATATGTTATCATTTCTGTCTTTTGTTTTTGGCGACAGGAGTTTCCCTGTGTAGCGCTGAAACTTGCTGTGTTGACCGGGCTAGCCTTGGACTCAGAGATAACCTTTTTCTGGGATTAAAGGCTTCCTCCACAGTGCCAGATTTTTTCTTTTTATTTTTTGAGACCCTGGCACTGTTTATCAGCAAGCCGACCTGGCAATCACTGTGTAGCTGAGGCTAATTCAGTCCCAAACTTTGATATTACAACTTCCTCTTCTCTCTTATTCTTTCAAGCCCTAGTGTATTCCCCACTTTATGTGCATATCACATACATTCTACTATACTTGTAGCATTTCACTAACCCCAGATCTCATGGTACCTTTCTTCTCCATGGTCTCAGCCGAGTTTTGGAATAGATGGATAAGAGTTCAAAGAGAGAATCCATACATCAGAGAAACAGAATTTGATATTGTGGGCTTGAGTTAAGTGGCTCAGTATAACTACATTTCCAGTTGCATCCTGTTGTATAATATGTTTGTGTTCTGACAAATAAAGCTTGCCTGGAGATCAGAGGGTAGAGCTAGCCACTAGTTAACCATAGATGCCAGGCAGTGGTGGCACACACCTTTAATCCTAGTGCTTGGGAGGAGGAAACAGGAAAATCATGACTTCAAGGCCACCCTGGGCTACATGATGTTGAATCAGTCTAAAAGAGAAACAGAGCAGGGAAATGGTGATACACACCTTTTAATCCCAGGCTCGAGAGACGGAGACAGAAATATAAGGTGGGTGGAGAAAGGATCTCAGCCCATTTATTCTGAAGATTCATAGAGGTAAGAAGTCTTTTAGTGGCTTCTGCTCTGCTTCTCTGATCTCCAGGCAAGCTTTATTTGTGAGAACACAAACAAAATATCACAAAAACAAACATCCATTTGCCTGAAAATTTCATTTCCGTTTTCTTCATTGCAGAGTCAAGTTATAATGTGTTGGTGTGCCACATCTCCATTATTTTAAAATCAGCTGGTGGACATCTAGGCTGATTCTTTTTCTAGCTGTTGGGACGAGGGCACCAAAGATCATGCCAATGCATTAGTCTCTTGTAGTGTGTGGACTCTTTTCATTATAGCTATTCATTCTAAGAAATGAATAGCTTGATAAAATAGTATTTCTATTTTTCTCTTTCTGATACAAACTCACACTGATTTGCTTGTTAATTGGAGCAATTTAAACTTCCACTAACGGTGAGTAAGTATTCACTTTTCCACACATACTTGGTAAGGTTTGAGGTCTTCAGGCTTTCATGACAAGCTTTTCACCTGCTTGCCTATATCCCAGCCTTGTGGACATCTGTTTTATTGTTGTTACTAAAAAGCCAAACAAACCCTTGACAATATATTTTTATTATTGGCTATATCCTAAATATAAGTGATATATTTTAATCATATCTAGCCCTTACACCCCCAGCATGCATGATTTTTACTTTTATGTGTCTTTTGTTTTTGTTGTTTATAACCCACTGAGTTCTGTCCAGTGTGTATGATCATGCACAGGACCCTGAACTACACAAAATGACTCTCCCCAACCCCAGACTCTCAGTTGCCAATAACTTCATAGCTAAGGGTGGCTTTCTTGAGGATCAATCCCATTCTCCTTAATGTCTTCACTGACATGATCTAAAGTATTTTGGGAGTTTTGGACTTTGGTACAAGTGTTTACAGAACATTCTTGTGTAGTTGAGCTGTTTCTCAGTGAGAGTTCTTTTCTTTCCCATGTACCTTTATCCATTCCCCTTCTAGAAACTACAATGTTAATATTTAACATAAATTATTATTTATGTAACTGGTGTATTTAGTCAATAAGAAAACAGTTTCCAACTTAATAAAATTGGCTATGCTGTTACATATTAAAATAACTAATTATTATCTTATATTTCTAAGATAAATTTTAACTTACAACATTTAAAAGTAAAACTGATGGCCTATCTATCCATCCCCTCCTCTTTAATGACAAGTGTTTCCAAGTTTTGATCTTGTCCAATTTAAACTAAAGGAAAAAAGTAATTTAACTACCTAGCTGGTGGTGTCTCTTCAGCATGCTCAAAGACTTCTCAATAATCAGGTTAGGCTCTATGTCTTTACATACAAGGTTTTCTACTTAGATTACAATCATATTTTCAAAAGGACAGGCTTTAGATTTAGGACTGCTAATGCTAGTAGAATATCTAAGAGCTAATTAACAGCCCAATCTAAAATGGAAAACTGAAATGTGTCTTTAAAATGATTTTCATTTTACCTTTGTAAATATATATTGTTTACATGTGCTTCTGTTTTTATATTGTTCCTATTGTACAATTTAGCTTATAAAGAGCTGTACAAAGAGCTCATATTAATTAAAACTTCCAAGTTGATCCAAATTTCTTTTAGTTCCTAGTGTAATTAGAACTCTTTTATAAAAGTTAGATAAGAATTAGTCAATATCTTATTTGGTTAATCATCATCTCAGCTCTGAGTCTATAAGAAGTCCAAAAGGCCATTTCTTTTAAGACACAATAGCTTCTACACAATGGAACAGTTTCATTATCATGAATAAAACCCTCATCTCAGAGATGATCCTTTAGTCACTGAGATTCCTAAAATGTAAAGATTGATAAAGTAACTTAGCCATGTGATTTCAGAATTCTTTAAGTAATTAATATGTGTAAAAAATACACCAATTATTATGTCCATAGTTTCCACTAAATATGTCAGATTTCTAATGAACAAATGAAGTCTTAAGTCATGTTTATTTAAAAACTTTTCACTGTCAAGCTTTAGCCAAGTGTTATACAACTGCTAAATAATATTTTAATTAAAAAACTTTAGAAAATGGCTAGGTTGTAGCATAAGGTGTGAAATAGCCTCCAATGTCTTTCCATCATTCCGAACTCTTGTGTTTGCATAGCAGGCCCCTTCTGTTACTGTCTGGACAGACCTAGGGATTCCTTCTGCCCCAAATGTATTGGTTTTGGCCCCAAGATCTTGAATCAGGAATATCCAGGCCTTACGTCCGTTCACTCAGGGATGCTGTTACTTCCCTTCATCAATGTCCACTGAGTTGCATAAATATTCAGGAAGCCTCATCAATGCCAGCATGTTTGAATCCTATGTAGATATTGAAGCATGTGGTGTTGGTCCTGTAAGACATTCACTTGTGCTGATTTTAGGCGCATAGGAAGAATACTTCGTTCCATCAGAAGCAGGAAAGGGTGAGTGTGCCCTGGACTCCTGGAATTGTGTCTTGTGCATTTATGACATTGCTCAGGCTGTGTTGTTGTGACTTTGATGTTCCCCTGGTGATTTTGGACGGTGCCCTGTGGCCTGCACTGTCTTGGTTCTTCCCAAAGCACTGGGATTGTTTGCAAAGCAGGCAGCTGTGCACAAGGCCTCCTGCCCTGACCTGTCCCAGGGAAACTACTTTGTCCCAGGCCACTTTCTTCTTGGGCTGAAAAGGCTCCTGGAACCTGCGCCTCTGCAGAACTTGCAGAACTGCCACATTGGTGACACTGAGTCCAGTTTGTGGTGTGAAGGGACCTGGGTGGTGTGCCATCTTGCTGGTCTTCCTTACAGGCATATCAGTGCTGCTTGAGATTTTTCCGACATTACCTCTGTGGTTTTATATTTTTCTTAAAACTGAACCAAAAGCCAAGCCTGGCATAAGTTAAACACAGGCTTTGTCATTAGTCCTCCAGTTCCTAACTCCCCACTCTGTGTGTGTGTGTGTGTGTGTGTGTGTGTGTGTGTGTGTGTGTGTGTGTGTGATTAAAGGTGTGAGCCACCACTGCCTGGCCTCTATGGTTAGCTAGTGGCTAGCTCCACTCTCTGCTCTCCAGTCAAGCTTTATTTGTCAGAACACAAACAAAATACCACACAATAGTGTTAAATTTCAGGGTGCAGAGTGAAGAGACAAAAGGCTAGAAAGAGACTAGCGTATTATCTCAACAGAGGACACTGGTCATTAGCATGTACAGCAAATGACACTGACTTTCCTGCTGTGCTGGGAAGTGGTGCAATGGGAAGAAGTTGCCTGGGACCTTTTCCAGGGCTCTGAAGGTAGGGGCTTGGGAATGAGAAAGTTGATGCAGCTTCCTGGGCTATGTGTTGGTATATAGTCTCTCCTTCCTGAAGTTATTTGCCCAAGGTAGACAGGCTGTCTCAGCAGACATTCCACTCCTGGCTGACCCATAAAGGTTTAGCAAGGATGACTGTATTCTTGTAGGAATGCTGTGTTTACACTCGAGACACTCTATCAAGTATAATGTTCCCTTGTACACTATTCCTGGCCATTCATGGACATGAGTATTTAGATTCTTTACCATTTCAGGTTGTTATTGTCACTGTCTTTTACTCTCTTGCTTGGGCTTATTTCTAAGTAATTCTTTTCATGTTACTCCGAATGGGATTTTATCCCTGATTTCTCTGTTTCACCCTAGTCTTTACTGGAGCAGAGAAATGTTATTGCTTATTGAATGTTGATATTACATCCTGCTATATTACTGAAACTAATTAAATGTCACAAAAATAATTATATGTTTTACAATTCTCTGTATTTTAGTGTAAATTTCTGCTCAATTTGAAGGAATATTAGTAGTATACTAGATAATTCCAGCTAATGATAGGTAAAATAATAGCATATAAGAAGACCAGCTTGGAGAGTTCAATATGTACATTGTATATGAAACAGCACACTATTATTTGAAAGTGTATTTAGATTATTTGTACATTCAGTTTTTGGATCTCTGAGTAAACTGTATTTAGAAAATAGCACATTTAATATTTTTATAAGTTAAAGTGAAAATATGCAAATGCCCAATTTAAAGGAAAGCTTAAGGTCCTCAAGAGATGACTCAGGTAGAAAGAATGTAGCTTCAGGTTCGGCAGCTAACCAACACATGTGCATGCAACTTCTGTGGATCTGGCATTGTCTTCTGATTGCTACTGCCTATACATAAGTGGTACACACACACACACACACACACACACACACCTATAATTAAAATAACTCCTAAAGCAAAGCCTAGTTTATCACAACAAAAATGTTACACAGAAAGCATGTAAACTTTCATTCCAGTTTTCCATTTAATGCCGTTTGCTCCTACCTCACTCTGTGTGACTCTGTCTGTGCCTGTCTCTCTGTCCGCCTCTCTCTCTCTCTCTCTACTCTCTCTCAGTATATGTGTGTGTGTGTGTGTGTGTGTGTGTGTGTGTGTGTATGTGTGTGTGTGTGTCACATTTTCAGTATTTATAAGTTGATGGTTAACTAGTTTGATTCTATTTCATTGCTATTCTCCATAGAGCTGCAATGAACATGGATATATAATTATCTCTATAATATGATATAGAGTTCTCTGCATATGTGCCCAGAAGTTGTATAACTAGGTAACATGGTAAGTCTAATTCAAATTGTTAAAATTTTATTTGTTTTTATGTGTATAAGTGTTTTACCTGAATGTACGCCCATGTACCTCTTACGTGTAGAGTTCTTGGAGGCCAAAAGTGGGTGTGGTATCCTCTAGAACTGGAGTTACAGATAGTTGTGAGATATCATGTAGGTTCTGGGAATAGAACTTGGGTCCTCTGGAAGAGAAGCCTTTTCTCTTAACTACTGAAGCCATCTCTTCAGCCCTATATCTAGTTTTTGGAGAAACCTACAGACTGCTTTCCAGAAAGGCTAAACTACTTTACATTCCCACAAACAGTATACAAAGATTCCCTCTCACCCACATCCACGCCACTATTTGTTGGAATTTGTATTCCTTTTGAAGGCCATGTTGACTAGGAAGAGATAGAATCTTAATATAGTTTCAAAGTGCAAACTAGTGAAGCTAGAATCTTACCTCTCACTTTGTACAAAACTCATCTCCAAATGGTTCAAGCACCTCACCATGCAGACCATTTGACCAGCTAAGCAGGTTGGCTAAGAGCAGATCTTCAGATCTACCTTTGTTCCTCCAAGTCCAATCTCCCATTCTTATGCCCAGCTCTGTAGCAGACCTTCTGCTGTGGCTTTTCCTCACTGTCTGCACTGTGTCCGAGGAAACTGAACAGATCCTAGTAGAACACCCTGCTCTCTCCCTCCTGTGAACCCCCCTTAACATGTCCCCCTTCTATCACATCTCTTGTCATAAGTTCCAACTCCCAATACCTAGAAATACCTTTTTTTCTGGAAGTCCCAGTGCATGACGTATCCCAGAGGCATTTCAGTCCAGGGAAAACATAGCCAACACAGAATGCTAAAAACCAGAGAGGGCAACATAACCCAAGGGACAACACAGTCACCCAACAAGCACAAGACCAGTATCAGCACCCAGAATTATAATCTTCCCAATCCAAGCTGCCTAGACTTCAGTGTAAAAAAAGGAAAAAAAAAATCCACAACAGCTAGTATAATGTCTCCACTACAGCACAACCATCCCCCCACAGCAGGCCCTGACTAGTGCAACATGGCTGAAGCATAAGAAAAAGGCCTTCAAATAGCCCTTATGATAATGATACAGATCGCAAGAAAGAGATAAGTAAAGCCTTTAAAAATCTATGAAAAAAAGCCAGCAGAAGATAATTAATAAAGTAGTTTAAGACATGAAAATGGAAATAGAATCAATAAAGAAAACTCAAACAAATGTAAATATGGAAATGCCAAATTAGAAACTCAAACCTTACCTCAGAGACAAGGCTCACCATGGCAATACAAGATGTAAAAGAAAGAATCTAGTCCATTGAAGACACAATAGAAGAAATGGATACATAGGTCAAAGGAAATGTTAAATCTAAAACTCTTGGCACAAAACATCCATGAAATCTGGGACAGTATGAAAATACCAATCCAAGAATAGTAGGAATAGAATAGGAAAAGAAACCCAAGGTCAAAAGCACAGAAATAATTTTAAGAAACTGAGAGAAGAAAAATTCCTGCCCTGAAGAACAAATGTATTTTGTGTGAACATCATGAATTAAAACTGGATATCCTCAAAAACAGAAACAACAGAAAGGTTGCAGTCTGGTTACACCTTGCCTTCTACTCATTTTGAGTGAAATATTTTCTTTTTGTTCCAGGTATGTTGCCGAGTTACTAGGATTGAGATCTCTCTAAGTTTTTTATCTAAGCACTTTGTGTTACGAATGTGCCTCACTTTCAGTTATGTCTATTATATCAGCATAAGAGTGTTGGTTCCAGTGGGCCGAAGGAAGATGTCAGGCCCCTGGGCTTGAAGTAACTTGGGAGCCACGTGACTTGGTGTCAAGAGCAGCAAACACTCTTGACACAGAGCTCTCTCTCTAAACTCTAGACAGAATCTTACTATCGTTTGTTTTCTTATTCTTGGATATTCTAACTTGTAAAAAATGAACTCACAAGTGGATCTGAGCAATGGGCTGTTACAGCCTCATCTCTAATCCAGTCCTATACCAAGTTCCTGTGCTCAAACCCACCTGGGGCCTTCTCCTACCTTGAAGTCATGTTCTTTACCATTGGAGCATGAGTTTAGAATGTACAGAGCAAACTGAAGGCAGTATCTTGGTGGATACTACACAATGAGTGTACCTTGGGTTTATGGATTCCTGGGTGGCAGCGTTGGGACACTACTAGCTCCTTTGAAGATATGCAGAGCCCCAAACTGAAGGTTCCCCTGGAGCTGTGTGACCCAGTCTGGAACAGCAATGGCCATCTCCAAGTGCACCTGAAGTGTGCACCCCACAGGCAGCCTTGAGCCCCATGTCCCCTTTCTTCTGTGCTGCTGATGAAGCTGCTTCCTTATAATCCTCCACACTTTTGGGTGAGTCCATGGAACTGCACCTGCACAGATGTTAAAGAGCTGGCGGGTTGGTGATGCTGAGTCCAGACTATGCTGTGAAGGGTCTTCCATGTGCTGTGCGGTTTCCCTTCTCCTCCTTTTCTTTTGTGCTCTTGTGGACTGATTGCCCTCATCACCTATGATTTTCTTCCTCTCTCCTCTGTTCCTCTCCTTCAGCTGGTTACCCTTCCAGAATTGAGTCTTATGCGTTCTGATGTTAGAGAAGTGCTGTAGCCAGGCTGAGAGAGGAAGTAAGATGGCAGGGCGCAGAAAGGGTATACAGGCGTGAGTGTACAGGAAGTAGCTGTCTTTGGCTGAGGATTCCCTAGAGGTAAGATATGGCTGGTTTGCTCTCTGATCTTTCAGCTTTCATCCCAATACCTGGCTCTGGGTTTTTTTTTTTATTAATAATATGGTTTAGAAATTCATCTTACACTGGTCTACAGAGCAAGTTCCAGGAAGGTTCCAAAGTTACAAAGAGAAACTGTATCTTGAAAAAAAACAAAAAACAACAACAAAAAAGGTACGCAACAATGCCCTCCAGGGGTGGCCTTCTTAAGGACCTTAAGGGGTTCTTAAGGACCAAACTTTTTGAATGTGTGATCAAAGTATCAAAATTTACAGAAAAAGCACAATACTATTGGGGCATTCAATACCACCAGAATTACCAAATGGGGTGCCATTTGGACATAAAACTGTCATTGGAATTAATAATATCATATATAGGCCCTATAGGAATCTATAGACCATTTAAAAGAGCACTAAAGAGCACACATTCTTCTCAGAAAGCTAGTTCATCTTTCTTGAAAACTGACCATATGCTAGGACCCAAAGTAAGTGTCAACAAATAAAGGGAGATTGAAGTAACTTGTATCCTACTTAACCACAATGGAGTGAAGGGGGATATCTTCAGCAGTAGACACTAGAGAAAGTACTTAGACTCAGGGAAACTAAGCAGCACACTTCTGAATGACCCTTGGGAAAGAAAGCATTAAAAAGAAATTTAGAGATTCCCCCAATCTGCATTTCAGTAAACAACATAGCAATATACTGAGTCCATACTGCAGGAAGTGAGATGTCCAGCTGTTATGTGAAGCCAGGTACTTAATCATCTCACCGGGTGATCTGCTCCTTTTTAGGAACTTCTCAAATGCTGGGGATCAGTCCCTAAAACTTGTTTACTCATGGGAATCACTCTAGGAAGGAGCTTCCCACTAACGTCTCCATTACAGACAGGCGCTCGCTGTCTTGGAAGTGGAGGAATGTCTTAGGCTGTTCTGGAAGGCAGTCCTCCTGCCTCAGACTCCTGACTTCTGTGGTTTTTGTGAGCTGTCAGTCTTCCCAGGAGATGTCTGTTTTTCATAGTTCTAGTCGATGTCACATTGTCACTCTAAGCATGGAAGAGTCCATGCACGTTGATCAGGAAAATATTTGCTGCTACAACCTAATGAAGATGGATGTCTAACCCATTTGCTATTGCTGTGATAGAATATGACATGCTGGGTAACATGGGTACCCTGTGAACAAGCCGAGTGTTGCAAAAGTTCCTTCTGAAGGGGAGATGTCAAGCAGTTCCTCCCAAGATCCTAACAACAAACTGAAGCAGGGTTCTGTCACAGTCCCTCTGAGGATCCTAAGTGTTTATTTGATTCCTTAAAGCACATAGAATTGGGATTATTTGTAGGGATTTGATCACTGTTCCCTGGCATGGACTGCGTGACTGACGGTCGTTACTGCTTGACAAAGCTCTAGCATTTTGACTTTGTCTAGCAATTCTCTGGCACCTTTTACTTTCATTTTTAGTGAGCCTCACTCTGTTTTGTGGGAGTAACCTTTTCCTTTTGGAAATTTTGGGTGGGCTTTTTGTCCCTGTGATAAAGTTGAGGGCCACTTTCACCCCTGAGTATTGGGCCTGCTTTCAATCTTGCCTGTGGCTAAACTATTGTACAATTACAACAAAAGGTGTAGCATTTATTTCAGTAGGTGGCAGCCATCCTGATTCACCCCCAGATCGTGTCAGTCACTTCCTTTCCTTCTTTGTGACCTGAACCCCTCTGGAGCTGGTTTCCAGCACTTCCCTCAGCTAATTGCACGGGAAGGCCTTACTTAGCAGGGATGAGAATTTCCCAGGAGCTGCAGAAAGTCTCCCTATCCCTTTCATTCTTCCCTGCCTCCATATTCTCTGTCCTTTTCCCAGACCTCCTCAGCTGCATCCTCAGGTGTGCTTTCCTCCACACCTCCATGAGGGGTTTTACAATGTAGCGTTGTAATACTCAGCTGTGATACTCTTGTGCAACGGAACACTTTGGAACTCCCCAAGATGGAGGTTGCTCACATAAGAGGACAATGAAAACAGTCCCTCTGATATAAAGAACATCAGTTATATACACGATTAGAGACCAAATTTAGTAGACTTCTGAAGGAAATATTTGTGAATTTTACTGTTTACTTCTAAATGGTTAATGTGAATAAGGAATGGAGAGATGACTCAGTAGTTCAGAGCACAGCATTCTCTTCTAGAGAGGACCAGGGTAGATTCCCAGTGTTAAATATCAGATTCAGGAGAAGAGACCACAATTGTAGAATTGAAGCTCTCTGGGTTCACCCGGGATTGGCCAGCCAGCTGCCTCACCCTAAGTCACAGTTATTGAGAGCAGCCTCTGCTGGCCTCTTGAAGTCCCTCTTATAGGAGAGCTAAGGTGTTGGGAGGGATGAGAGGGTTGGCCCTTAGGAGGATGCAATGAGAAGGAAAGGAACAAAGGGAAGATATACAATAATGAATGGTGTTGTGGGCAGTTTAAGAAACAGGAACTTATTCTTAATTACAAATAGAAAACTTATTCAGCAAGGACTAAACAAGGGACAAATGTGGACTTATTTTTTAATTAGAATTTAACATAGGACAGCAGGAACTTTGTAAGTCTCTTAACTGCAAACAGAACTCTTAGCCTGCAAGGTATATATATTTTTTTCTATTTTGGTCTTCTATTAACTTGTGAGGTATTTTTTTCCTGTTTTAGTCTCACACTCAGTACTCTGTGTCATAGCTCACAATATTTTAGGGGATACAATACCATCTTTTGGCACCAACCACACAAGTGATGTGTTGATATACATGCAAGAAAACCATCCATAATCAAGAAATGAAATGAATAAATCTTAATGTGTGTGTGAGTGACATTATTACTCTAGTGAATATTTTGGTGAGGTCACAGTGTTAAATCATGTAAGGTCTCTGCATCATCACTAGAGAATGACTATGGTGGGACTCTTTGTTAGCAGCAGAATGATCCTGAGGTTGGGAGTTTTTACTCCAGTGAATGGTGGCTTTCTTTATGACCTTACACAAGGAAAACCTTTTCTGAAGTTCAGGGGTTGCTTTTTATAATTCTGAGTCCTTAGTAGAGTACTCATGGAATGTATGTCTATTTTATCCATTCATTGAGGAATTGTATTCCCTTGGTGGTATGTCTTAATTTTCTTGGCAGAAAATGGATACATTGAAATATGAAGTGTGAGAAAGTCGTCTTTTGCTGCATCCCTAATCTTTCAGGTTTCCTATCCAACCCTTTATGTGGTTCCTATGCTTCAGTCTATCTGGGGTCTGCTTCTGCCCTAAAGACCTGGTGTTTGTTTGTTTGTTTATAGTTTTGTTTTTCTTTTTCTTTTTTGTTCTTTGGGGTGTGAGTTTGGAATGAACAGAGCAAACTTGAGGCACTACTTTGTGGGAAAGGCCTGTGGGGGACACTGTATGTGAGGAAGGGAGTAAGGGCAGCAAAATTCCAGAGCGTGTTACACTGTGCAGTGAACTCCCACAATGGAATAGGTTTATTCCAGAACGCTGTAATAACATGTTAAGGTGTTTTTGTTTTTAACTCAATTATTTTTTTTTAGTTGTTTGTTTGTTTCTTGCTTTGTTAGTTTTGTTTTTTACAGACAAGTGTCTTTGGGTAGTATTGTCTGTCCTGGAATTAGTTCTCTGGACCTGGCTAGCCTCCAGCTAGTGGTCTTCCTCCTCTGGCTCAGGACTGCATGGATTAAAAACGTGTGCCACCATGTCCAGCTTGTTTGTTTGGTTTTGAGTCAGGGTCTCACCCTCTAGCCCTGATCACATGGCTTTCAATTCACAGAAGTCCTCAGTCCTCGAGAGTGGTGGCATTATGGCCTTGCAATTGAACATTCCTAAAATGTTTTGATACTATAGCCTGAAGAGTGGCATGAGTACAGTTAACCAGTCAGGGACAATATTACTAAAAGAAAGGAATTGTCTGATGAAGATCGCGGATAGTCATCGTGTGCTGACTCAGAAGCCTATTTTAAGCTTTGTGTGGCAGAAGGGATTCTTGGGAGGACTTTTTTGTATGTGACTGTGTGTTGTACTGCCTGCAGCCCTCTAACGGAGGACATCTAGATTCATCAGATGCAAAAAATGGTGAGTGAGCCCTGGGCTCCTGGAATCCTGGGTGGCGATTCAGGACACTAGCTGCTTTGGAGCTGTGTGGAGCCACCATGTGAATTTTACCCTGTGCACTACAGTCCAGTGCAACATGGAGTCTGGCAGCAATGCCTATGCCCAGTGCACTTGAAGTTTGCACCCCACAGGCAGCCTTGAGCCCCAAGTCCCCCACTCTTTTGTCCTGGTGAAGCTGCTTCCCTGCAACCCCAGCACGCTTGGGTGAGTCCTTGCCATGAACTCAGGCTTACATGTATTTGCATTTCTGGCACATTGATGATGCTGAGTCCAGACTGTGCTGTGTGGGGACATGCCTGGTCTGTGCAGTTGCCCTCCCTTCTCCTCTTGGACTTCTGTTTGTGCTGATTTGAGTTGTTTGTTTGTTTGTTTTCTGAGACAGGGTTTCTCTGTGTAGCTTTGCACCTTTCCTGAAACTCACTCTGTAGCCCAGGCTGGCCTTGAACTCACAGAGATCCGCCTGCCTCTGCCTCCCAAGTGCTGGGATTAAAGGCGTGTGCCACCACCGCCTTGCCTGATTTGGGTTTTTATAGTTATCACCCTTGATTTGCTTCCTACCTGCTCAGCTCTCTTCCCCCATCTGGTCTGTCTCCTGCCGTGAGAGATTTCCCCACAAAGCTGTCGCTGCCCCTCAACACCTCATCAAGTATGGTTATTGCATTTTTTCTTTTTATTCTTTTCAATGTAAGTGTGGGAGAGTTTTTTTTCTTGTTCTCCTAACTGCAGTAGTCAAAATTACCAGCCTGAAAAAAGAAATTTCAATTTGCTTCATATTTTGTTTATTTGCAATTATCATTTTTGAGGTTAAAATTGGAATTTTGAAAAGTATTCCCAACTACTGAATGTGCAAAGGGCCAGAGAGTCTTGCACAGAGCTTCATGCTTTTGGAATATTTTTTTCAACATAATTTCTTTATTAATTCTTTGATAACTCCACAATATGTACCCCAACTCCACTCACTTCTCAGTTTCCCCATATCCATCCCTTACCCCTGCATCCCCCCAAAAGAAAATTAAAAATAAATTAATTAATTACTTAAGAAATTCAAACCAAAACCAAACAAGCAAACAAGCAAAAAACAAAACCAAAATAACCTCTTTGCTCCTGTTTCTTTCCCACCTCCCCAATACCTCTTCTTTTGTCCCAGTGGCGTGGGAGCTGCTGGCATGTCACACAGCACATCCCACTGCCCAGTCAGCTTCACTTGCAAATGTTCATTGCACTGAGTCACGAGTCTGGTTCACGTTGTGGTTTCTGCTACTACGTTATCACTGGATTCTCACCAAAACTTCTCTCCAACATTCCTCGGCTGCCCTGAATCATGGCGATTCCCTGGAATAGCTCCACAGTAGCAGTCACCCTGTGAACAGATGGGGCAGATGTCCCAGTGGGTCAACCCAAGGAATGGCTATAGGCCTGGGTGGCGATTGAGCTGGTTAATCTGGGCCAATGGGACTGTCCCCCAGGTGAGGGGCTTTACTACACCCATGCTATCAGTGCCAGCTCCCCAGTGCCAGTGGTAAGGGGTGGGACCAGCTCCCCTCCTGCAGTGTCATTGAGGGGCAGGGCCAGGCCTCCCAGGGATAGTGAAGGGTGGGACCAGGCCAGCATGACACCTGACCTCATCATGCATAATTGCTATGGCCCCCTATGGCAACATGGCCCACAGACATCAACACAGACCCCAGCTGCAGCAGGACCACAGGCCCAGACATGGTCCTCTGCAGCAACTCAGGCCTGGATGACACCACAGCTCCAGGTGGCAACACAGACCACCCTGATCAGGATGGCTCTCGATGCAGCACTACTATCCCCCAACAAGGCCACAAGTTGTTGTCTAGACCCCAGGCTTCAACATGACCGCTGGTGGCAACACATACCCTGTGTGGCAGTGCAGTCTACTCAGATTGGCATGGCCCTATCGGCAGCATGGCCCTTTCATGCTAATTCTAAAGGGTCTTATTAATAATTAACCCAGAGCCAGATGTTGTATAAATGCTGAATGATCAGAGAGACAAAGGAACAAAATACTGCCACATCTCACCTCACAAACTTCTCAGCCGATAGGCCTCTAGTCGAATGAGCTTCCTTAGCTGAAAAGGCTTTGGCCAAAAGCACCTCTAGTTCCTGTATTCTCATGCCTTATATACCTTTCTCCGCCCAGCCATCACTTCCTGGGATTCAAGGCATCTGGGATTAAAGGTGTGTGCCACCACTGTCTGGCTCTGTTTCCCTCCTAGACTGAGTCAATTTCATGTAGTCCCGGGTGGCTTTGAACGCACAGATATCAAAATGGATCTCTGCCTCCTGAGTGCTAGGATTAAAGGTGTGTACCACCACTGTCTGGCCTCTATGTTTACTCTAGTGGCTTGTTGTGTTCTATGTTCTTCAAACATATTTTATTAGGGTACACAATATATCACCACAGCCCTTGTGCACAAACATGGCCTCAGTGGCAGTATGGCCCTCAAACACCAACATGGCCCAGACCCCAGGAATCCACATGGCCTTTGATGACAGCAGGAGCCATGGACATCAGCACAGCCCCTGGCTGCAGTAGTGTCATAGACCCAGACATGGCTGTCAGTTGCAGCACTGACAGGGCATCTCCATGGCACCAGGTAGAAGTACAGGCCACTTAGATCTGTGTGGCCCTGGCTGCAGCATGGCCCTTGAACACCAACATGGTTCCAGGTGGCTAACCAGACCCTGGGCAACCACACAGCCCTTGGATGCAATAGGACCACAGATGTCAACTCAGTCCCTGACCCCTCAGCAGCAGCTCGGACCTGGATGACACCATGGCCCCGAATGGACAATTGGAATTGTATTTGTTACTCCTTGTTTCGCGCTGTAGAAAGGATTGGGATACAGAAAGGATTGGGAGTGTCAATTCTGTAGCAAATAATTTCCAGGATTTCAGTCCTTGGAAAAAATATTAATACTTTGTCTCTTTTCTTTAGCCTTCAGGTTTTCTCATCAGTGTAATTTCTGATTATTGGGAAAGATTTGGAAAGTTCATCTGAGAGAGAAAGACGAGTGTGCTTTCCACCTGCTGGAGAAAATGTGTTTTATTTGAATGCTAACTTGGGGGTGCAGTACATTCATAATATACATAATAGACCAGGCTAACCTTGAACTTAGGGAACACTTGCATCTACATCATTTTTTCAGGCATTAAAGGCTTGCATCACCATCTCTCTTCTCTCCCCCTCCCCCATCCCCCACTCCAGATACTAACATTTGTAGATTAGCAACATGGCCTTGAAATCACTGTATAGTTGAGGATAATCCCAAACCTTGAATCCATATATAAGAAAAGTAGACAGCCTTTGAATTTATGTGCTTTGGACACCTAGCTCAGTATAATTACATTTCCAGTTGTATCCATTTGCTTGTTAATTTCATTTCAGTTTTGTTTTGTTTTGTTTTTGAGTCAAATGCCAGGATGTTTATGTGCCCCATTTCCATTATGTGGAAGTCAGCTGATAGCAATCCAGGGTGATTCTTTTTGTAGCTATTGGGACTAGAGCAGCAATGACCATGGGTGTGCATGTACCTTAGTAGGTTATGGACTCTATTATATGTGGAGAGATGGTTTAGTTTTTGAGGCAGCCTCACACTGACTTGCTTGCTAATTGCAGCATTTTAATCTACCACCAATGGTGAGTAAGTATTCACTTTTTCACACGTCCTTGATAGGGTTTGAGGTCTTCAGGCTTGCATGACAAGCTTGTCACCTGCTTGCCTGTATCCTGGCCCAATGACATCTCTTTTACCATTTTGTTTATAAAAATCCAAACAAACCTGAAAGGTTTCCATACCCCAGTATTAAGTTTCTC
The DNA here is from genome assembly GCF_903995425.1 of Onychomys torridus. Classification (NCBI taxonomy): domain Eukaryota; kingdom Metazoa; phylum Chordata; class Mammalia; order Rodentia; family Cricetidae; genus Onychomys; species Onychomys torridus. The sequence goes on from NC_050463.1 coordinate 8,899,630, forward strand.
TGCCAACACAGTAATCCAGATCAAGCCAAATTAAGAATTAGAGATCCAGGTAAGAATTAGAAATCCAGGTTTAATGAGCAAAACACTCCTGGATGATTTTTCAGCCCCCAGAGAGGAGACGAGGAGACAAGACTGAAAAACTATAAGGTTGGTCTCTAGAGGGCAATTTAAATATCCTCTTGATGTGGTCTTGAGCATCTCTGAGGGAGGATCTGCCACCTGAACATCCCAGACTCCTTGGGTATATGGGTGCTGGTTCATGTCTGGCTACTTCCTGTGGGAATGGGAAGCCATGCAGAGGGGAAGTTGAGGGAGTCAGTGGTCTCATGCTCAGCAAAAGGTATGGGAAGACTGGGAGAAGAGATCAAAAAACCACATGGCCGTTTTCTAGGGGGCAGTTTAAATGCCCCTGTGGGAGTGGTCTTGAGCCTCTCTGGGAGAGGAGCTGCCATTTTGTGGGTTTTCTGAGACAGGGCAGGGTTGAGAGAGAGAGAGAGAGATGGGGGACGGGGGCTGAGGTGGAGCTTCGACCTGAACAGAAACTTTTTAAGTATGTTTATTTATGGGAATTGTCTATATACATTGTGTGTGTGTGTGTGTGTGTGTGTGTGTGTGTGTGTGTGTGTGTGTTTAAAATCATATATAGCCCTACAGTCCCAGCACACCCAGCTCTTAATTTAGTGTATCTTTTGTTTTTGTTTTTTATTGCCAACTGAGTTCAGGTAGTGCTGTCCAAATGTGTGTGATCACCCATAGGGCATGGACAACATACTTACTGGTGGGCACATTCCTGAAGGAAAATGAGTGTCCATCCTCCCAAAGCCTTCAGTTGCCAATACTCTTACCAAGGGATGGCCTTCTTCAGGGCCAATCCTATTCTGCCCATGTTTTGACTGATATGATTCAAAGTGTTCGGGGAATTTAGAATTTGATACCTGCATTGTAGAGTATTTTTGATGACATTGAATTTGTTTCAGTAAGAGTACTCTTTTTACCTTGTGTCTTTGTCCATTGATTTTCTTTGAAATTACAATGTTCATATTTAATATATACAATTATTATTGTGTAACAGATGTAGGATTAACTCAACAAAAAAAATCAGTTATTTCCAACTGCTACTGTTCTAATTGACACAGGAAGGAAAAGAAAGCAAAAGCAGAAAGAAAAGCAATCACTTCCCATAAGTTTCAAGTGACTGGAGATGAATGGCAGAAACTTACATTTTGTAAGCCTTTCTAACTGCACATTCCCTATGGTTGGCTGATTTTAAAAGTATCCAGGCCCAGTTACTTAAAATGCAAAATTGTAACAATAGGCAAAGAAATAAATATTACTGTAGAACATTCCTTTTTTTTGAGTTGAGGATCGAACCCAGGGCCTTGCGTTTGCTAGGCAAGCGCTCTACCACTGAGCTAAATCCCAACTGAACATTCCTTTTGACAACAGTTTGGCTTACTGCACAGACTTCAAACTACTTCATTGCAAATCAGCCTATGTCCCATATGTTTTCCAAATTGTATTTGAAGACAATAAAGAGTTCCTATGGGACCGATCTCCCTCATGAACATTGATGCAAAAATACTCAATAAAATACTGGCAAACAGACTCTAAGAACACATCAAAACAGTTATCCACCATGATCAAGTAGGCTTCATCCCAGGGATGCAATGGTGGTTGTAGTTAGAGTTTTCCTGCCTGGCCCAGTCCGGACAAATCTCTCTTACCCGCCAGTCCCACAGTCCAACCAAGAAAGCACACAGAAACTTACATTGTTTAGAAACTGTATGGCCGTGGCAGGCTTCTTGTTATCTACTTCTTCTATCTTAAATTAACCCATTTCTGTTAGTCTATACTTTGCCACATGGCTTGTGGCTTACCAGTGTTGTGGCTTACATATGTTGCTTTTCATGGCAGGGGCTGGCGGTGTCTCTCCCCAACCTTCTACTTCCCAGAATTCTCTTCTCTCTTGTCCCGCCTATACTTCCTGCCTGGCCACTGGCCAATCAGAACTTTATTTACACAGAGTGATATCCACAGCAGGTGGTTCAACATACAAAAGTCTGTCAATGTAATACACCATATAAACAAACTCAAAGGAAAAAAAACCACATGATCATCTCACTAGATGCAGAAAAGGCATTTGACAAAATCCAACACCCCTTCATGATAAAGGTCTTGGAGCAATCAGGAATACAGGGAACATACCTAAATATAATAAAGGCAATTTACAGCAAGCCAACAGCCAACATCAAATTAAATGGAGAGGAACTCAAAGCAATTCCACTAAAATCAGTAACAAGGCAAGGCTGTCTGCTCTCCCCATACTTATTCAATATAGTACTTGAAGTTCTAGCCAGAGCAATAAGACAACATAAGGAGATTAAGGGGATACAAATTGGAAAGGAAGAAGTCAAGCTCTCCCTATTTGCAGATGACATGATAGTATACATGAGTGACCCCAAAAATTCAACCAAGGAACTGATACAGCTTATAAAAACCTTCAGCAACATAGCAGGATACAAGATCAACTGAAAAAAATCAGCAGCCCACCTGTATACAATAGACAAACAGGCTGAGAAGGAAATCAGAGATACATCACCCTTTACAATAGCCACAAATGATATGAAATACCTTGGGGGTAACTCTTAACTAAGCAAGTGAAGGACCTATATGATAAGAACTTTAAGTCCCTGAAAAAAGAAATTGAAGAAGATGTCAGAAAATGGAAAGATCTCCCATGCTCATGGATAGGCATGATTAACATAGTAAAAATGGCGATCTTACCAAAAGCAATCTACAGATTCAATTCAATCCCTATCAAAATACCAACATGATTCTTCACAGATCTGGAAAGAATAATACTCAACTTCATATGGAAAAACAAAAAACCCAGGATAGCCAAAAGAATCCTGTACAATAAAACAATCTCTGGAGGCATCACAATCCCTGATCTCAAGCTCTACTATAGAGCTGCCGTAATAAAAAAACAGCTTGGTACTGGCATAAAATCCGACATGTAGACCAATGGAATCGAATTGAAGATCCTGACATTAATCCACACACCTATGAACATATAATTTTTGAGAAAGAAGCCAAAACTGTACAATGGAAAAAAGATAGTATCTTCAACGAATGGTGCTGGCATAACTGGATGTCAGTGTGTGGAAGGCTTCAAATAGATCCATATCTGTCACCGTGCACAAAACTTAAGTCCAAGTGAATCAAAGACCTCAACATAAATCCAGTTACTCTGAACCTGATAGAAGAGAAAGTAGGAAGTAGTCTTGAACACATTGGCATAGGAGATCACTTCCTAAATATAACACCAGTAGCACAAACACTGAGAGAAACAATCAATCAATGAGATCTCTTAAAACTGAGAAGCTTTTGTAGAGCAAAGGACACGGTCAACAAGACAAACGACAGCCTACAGAATGGGAAAAGGTCTTCACCAACCCCACATCTGACAGAGGGCTGATATATCCAGAATATATAAAGAACTCCAGAAATTAGACATCAAAGTGCCCAACAGTCCAATTAAGAAATGGGCTATAGAACCAAACAGAGAATTCTCAACACAGGAAGTTCAAATGGCTGAAAGACATTTAAGGAATTGCTCAACATCCCTAATTATCCGGGAAATGCAAATCCAAACGACTCTGAGATACCACCTTACACCTGTCAGAATGGCTAAGATCACAAACACTGAAGACAGCTTATGCTGTAGAGGATGTGGATCAATGGGAACTCTCCATTGCTGGTGGGAATGCAAACTTGTACAGCCACTTTAGAAATCAATATGGCGACTTTCTTAGAAAATTGGGAATCCATCTCCCCCAAGACACAGCTATAGTACTCTTGGGCATATACCCAAGGAATGCCCAATCATACCACAAGGGCAGTTGCTCAGCTATGTTCATATCAGCATTGTTTGTAATAGCCAGAACCTGAAAACAACCTAGATGCCCTTCAACTGAAGAATGGATAAAGAAAACGTGGTACATATACACAATGGAGTACTACTCAGCAGAGAAAAACAATGACATCATGAGGTTTGCAGGCAAATGGATGGATCTAGAAAAAAATCATCCTGAGTGAGGTAACCCAGACTCAGAAGGACAAACATCATATGTACTCACTCATAGGAGGATACTAGATGTAAAACAAAGATGACTAAACATCTCATAACTCCTACCTAGAAAATGGGACCCTAGGAAAGACACAGGGATCACCCAATGACAGAGAAATGGATGAGATCTACATGAACAACCTGGATGATAGTGGGAGTAATGAAGGGCAAGTTTCAAGGGAAAGAGAACTTAGAGGAGTGGGAGATCCCAGCTGGATCAAGAACAGAGAGGGAGAACATGGAATAACAGACCATGATAAATGAAGACCACATGAGAACAGGAAGAAGCAAAATGCTAGAGAGGTCCCCAGAAATCCACAAAGATACCTCCACTGTGAACTACTGGCAGTGGTCGAAAGAAAGCCCGAACTGACCTAGTCTGGTGATCAGATGGCCAAACACCCTAACTGTTGTGCTAGAACTCTCATCCAATAACTGAGGGAAGTGGATGAAGAGTTCCTCGGCCCGGCCCCAGGTGGAGTTCCAGGAGTCCAATTGGTGAGAAAGGAGGGCTTGTATGAGCGAGAATTGTTGAGACCAAGATTGGAAAAAAGCACAAGGACAAATAGCCAAACTAATGGAAACACTTGAACTATGAACCAAAAACTGAGGAGCCCCCAACTGGATCGGGCCCTCTGGATAAGTGAGACAGTTGAATAGCTTGAACTGTTTGGGAGACCCCCCACGCTTTGGGACCCTGACCTGTCTGTCCTTAGTGCATGAGCTGGCTGTTTAGAACCTGGGGCTTATGCAGGGACACTTTGCTCAGCCTGGGAGGAGGGGACTGGACCTGCCTGGACTGAATCTACCAGGTTGAGGTGAATCCCCAGGGGTGTCTTTGCCCTGGAGGAGATGGAATGGGGGGTGGACTGGGGAGCAGGTGGGGGTGAGGGCGGCAGGGGGGGAGGACAGGGGAACCCATGGCTGATATGTAAAATTAAATTAAATTATATAAAAAAAAGAGTTCCTACGGAATTATAAAAAGAACTAACATGTTGCTATTTTTAAAGCAGATATATAGATACAGCCCACTAAAGATGATTGTTCCAATATGGATAACCACATGTTGCTAGGTTCATTGTTCAAAGAAGACTGTGCAGGACCAATGCAAAGCTGAGTTCCAGATGCTCTGTTATAGCCATGTTACTTGCTTCACTGTTGTTCCAGGACATAGTATTGAACTTATCAATTCCAACTGCTCCCTCTGTTTAAAAATTTATCTCATTTCCTCTACCAAAGTACTCCCCAATCTTTACATTCAAGTTCACTTCTAGTTCTCTGAAGTAGGGCAGAATGAATCATATTCTTTTTGTTGTTGTTGTTGTTTTCTTTTTGGTTTTTCAAGACAGGGTTTCTCTGTGTAGTTTTGGTGCCTGTCCTGGACCTTGCTTTGGAGACCAGGCTGGCCTCAAACTCACAGAGATCTGCCTGCCTCTGCCTCCCAAGTGCTGGGATTAAAGGCATGTGCCAGTTCTTGACTCAGTCCTTGTTCCCATTGAACCTTTCTTTAAAAAAAAAAAAAATTATTTATTTTTATTTTATGTGCATTGGTGTTCTGCCTGTATGCATGTCTGTGTGAGGGTGTCAGATCTTATAGTTACAGACAGATGTTAGCTGCGATGTGGGTGCTGGGAATTGAACTCATGACCTCTGGGAGAGCAGTTAGTGCTCTTAACCTCTGAGCCATCTCTCCAGTCCCCTCACTGGACCTTTCTGAAGCAAGCATTTCTTTCAGCATTTTTGTCTTTGGAGCATCTGTCAGAATGATTCATTAAGGTTTTTGTTCAGCATTTTGTTTTGTTTTTTTATCCCTGAAGAAAATGTTCTGGCCAGTTCCTTCCCATTCCTTCGAATCATGTTCTAAATGCCTACAGAGAACCTGGTAGATTTACTCTAGTCCCACTTTTATTTATTTATTTATTTGTTTGTTTGTTTGTTTGTTTGTATCTATTTCTTATATTAGGCTGTCCATCTAGCTAGCATAAATGATTCTGAGAAAAGTGCCTTCAGACACAAAGAGTTTATTCCATGTCATAATTTAAACTTAAAACTGTGAGGCCATGAAGCGTCTGGTCAAATCACATACAATCAGGAACAGAGTGATGTGTAGTTGTCTGTATCTCTGCTCCCTCCTTCCACTAATGTAGTTCCTATACAGTTCACTAAATGCTGCCTCTAAAATTGGTATGTGCATTGTTTTGAAAGTGACTAAATTCCATAGACACATATATTTGAAAGCTTGGTCACTAGTGAGTGGAACTCTTTGGAAAATATTAGGAGATGTGGCCGTATTGTTGGAGGTTTGTCAATGGGAATAGTCTTTGAGGTTTTAAAAGCACACGCCAGGCACAGTGTCTATCTTTTTGCCTGCTGCCTTAGGATAAGAAGCAAAACATTCAGCTATCTTCCACCTCCATGCCTGTCTGCTTCCCTCTACAATAACCACTGACTAACCCTCTAAATGTGTAAGCAAGCCGCTGATACATGCTTTCTTCTATAATAGTTTCTTGGCCATGATGTCTCTCATGGTAATTGAATAGTAACTAAGATAGTGGGTCTTTCTATATTATATCAAGTAATCAAAATAGCATCCCACAGATAGTCTTCAGTTATCCATATGTACAGAATCACCTAGAGGGGTCTTCAGAAACATATATACTAGATGATTCTGTATCCTGTCAGTCTGTCGGTTAAAACTAACCATCCTAATATATGCACTCTTAGGAGCCAGTGACCTTTGAGGATGTGGCTGTGAACTTCACCCTAGGAGAGTGGGCTTTGTTGGATTCCAGTCAAAAGAAGCTCTACAGAGATGTGATGAAGGAAATATTTTTGAACTTGATCTCCATAGGTAAAAAAAAAAAAAAAAGCTCCAATTGCTTATTCAGTCAGAGAAAAATTATGTCCTGCTTATGTGTAGTGTGATTTAGATTCTTGAAGGGAATGTGTGGTGAACTTAGTGTGAATACCCATGTCATTAAAACTAGATTGTAGTCATTTTTTTTACATTGAATATGAGTATGTCATAATGAATTCTCTTGATTTTCCTTCTAGGGAAAGCACTAGAAGAAAATATTGAAGAGGACTATAAAAATTTCAGCAGAAATCTGGGGTAATTTATATTCAATAGAAAATAATTTGTGTCAAATTACTTGGGAATCATAGGAAAATTGAGAACCTACCAAGTGATCCAAATATATCTAATGGAAAAATGATTCTACACGTACCCCTGTAATGGAGCATTGAATTGTGTCATTCAGTATTTGAGTATCTCATCTCTGTAATCTAATAATACCACAAATATGTCATGTAACATTAAGCTCTGAAAGAGCTTTTCCAGTGGTTTATTTCACAAAAAACTTCCCTTCATATCTAAAAGTATTTACTATCATTCTATATATTCTTTTAAGGCTTTGAACATGGGCTATGTTTTGTTTGCATTCTTTTGCTATGACAAAAAACAACTCTGGGGTGCAGTTCCATACTTCCTTGTCACAGTCCCTTCATAAAGGGAAACCAGGGGAGGAACTCAAGCATGACAGGAATCTGGAGGCAGGAACTGAAGCAGAGGTGATGGAGAAATACTGTTTACTGGAGTGCCCCTCATTCCTTAGTTAGCTACCAACCTTATTCAACCCTGACCCATACCTCTAGTGGGTCACCACTGACAGTGGGCTGGGCCACTCCAGCTTAATCATTGATCAAGAAAATGGGCCCACAGGCATGCCTAATGTCAGTTTGAAAAACCTGTTGTCTCCTTTTTGGTTTCTTCTTCTCAAATGTGTGTCTGAGTTTGTGTCAAGTTAACTGAAACTAACCAGCAGATACCTTTCCTACACAGCTCATGCACTCCTACCTATGCGCACACCACCCAACACAGTGAAAGCCCTCATTAATCAGGAATATGAAAATGCTTCCACTGATGTGTTTCTAGGTTAATCTGACTGAGCCATTTTCTCAATTAAGGGTGTCTAGTCTCCAATGACCTTAGCTGTGGGAGAGTTGATAACTAACCAACACAGGCTGAGAATTTAGAATGCTACAATGTCTTACAAATTCATGTGATGTTATTATCATCTACTAACACCAGGACTTTTGCCTTCATGTTCATTCCATGTTCATGTCTCTTAATTATTTTATATGTATGTATATATGTATATATATATATATATATGAGCTTGTGAACACCATCTGTGCAAAATATTTGTGGAAGGCAGAAGAGGGCAACAGATCCTTCAGATAAAGAGTAACAGGAACGTGTGAGCCCTGCTCATGAATGCTAGTCATCAATCTCTGGTCTGCTGGAAAAACAAGACTTGTTGTTAAAACCTTCAACCCTGTGATACAGCTCCTTCATAATTCTTATAGAAGTAAAGTAACACTCTACCCTTTTTCATATGAAAAACATGAGGTCCCTGTTGTCCTTAACGTTGTGGCATTCTCTTGTGGCCTTTGAGATAGCATAGTTGTAGTGATCAACACAAGCCAAACTCCAACATTTTCCTTGACTATAGTAATGCTCTTCTCATTTTTTGCAGAACCCAGATGGTTGAGAAAGACTGTGGCCATGAATTTGACAGTCAACACAATGAAAACCAGGAGCCTGTTCCAGAGAACATGGTCAATAAAGATACGTCTCTTGCAATAAGAGTTCATGAAAGTCCATTGTATGTAAGAAATGTCATTGGTCTTTTATCCTCAGATGGGTATCTCCATGACCAAACTAGAGGGAAATGGTCTGAATATATGGAAGCTGTAGCGAAAGCTTTTGCATATCAGAAACACTGGAAATATATCACTCATTCTGAATCACTTCAGGTACTTGAAAGTTCTCCCAAAGAGAAACTCTGTAAAAATCAGCAATGTAATGAAGCCTGTAGGAATCTCCCTTTTGGTCAGCCTCAGGAGAGAACTTACACTGGAGATAAACTCAATAAAAACATCTTAAGGAGATACACATATGACCGGAATTATGAAGGAATCCATAAAGAAATGAAAGCATTTGTATGTAAGCTCTGTAAAGAATCCTTTATTGATTCCAGTGACCTTATCAACCATGAAAAAAGTTGTATTGTAGAGAAAAGGTACATTTGTAAGCAATGTGGGAAAATATTTAAAGATGCAAAATGCTTTGAGAAACATAGAGTAACTCACAAAGGAAAGAAGCCTTATACTTGTAAGTATTGTGGGAAAGTCTTCACCAGTTCTGCTTATTGTAACATTCATGAAAGGATTCATACTGGAGAGAAGCCTTATGCATGTATGCATTGTGGAACAACATTTAGCCGCTCCAGTCATCTGAACCTTCATGAAAGGAGTCACACTGGAGTGAAGCCTTATGCATGTAAGCATTGTGGAAAAACCTTCAGCAGCTCTGGTAGTCGTAACAGACATGAAAGGAGTCACACTGGAGAGAAGCCTTATGCATGTAAGCATTGTGGAAAAACCTTTTCATGCTCCTCTCATCTGCACATTCATGAAAGGAGTCACACTGGAGAGAAGCCTTATGTGTGTAAGCATTGTTCAAAAACCTTCACCCAATCTGGTCATCTGAATCTTCATGAAAGGACTCATACTGGAGAGAAGCCTTATACATGTAAGCATTGTGGAAAAGGCTTTTCCTCCTCCAGTCATCTGAACATTCATGAAAAGACTCACACTGGAGAAAAACTGTATGCATGTAAGCATTGTGGAAAAGCCTTTATCCAATCTAGGCATATGATTCTTCATGAAAGGAGTCACACTGGAGAGAAGCCTTATGCATGTAAGCATTGTGCAAAAACCTTCACCCAATCCAGTCATCTGAATCTTCATGAAAGGACTCATACTGGAGAGAAGCCTTATTCATGTAAGCATTGTGGAAAAGCCTTTATCCAATCCAGGCATATGATTCTTCATGAAAGAAGTCACACTGGAGAGAAGCCTTATGCATGTAGGCATTGTGGAAAGGCCTTCAGTGACTCCAGTAGTCGTAATAGACATGAAAGGAGTCACACTAGTCAGTAGCCTAAAGCTTGTAAGCATTGTGGGAAAGTCTTCACTAGTTCCAGTTGGCACAAGAGTCATAAAAACATTCACACTGGAGAGAAACCTTTCATTTGTGAACATTTAGCAAAGTGTTTCTTTGCTCTTTTTACTTTATCAAGCATCAAAAAAATCTCACATTGAAAAGGAACGTTAATCAATTTTTAGCATTGTGAGAACGTTTTCACCACCTCCAGTTTCTGTAACCTTCATGCAAGCATTTACACTGGAAAGAAGTTTAGTGCATGTCAGCATTGTGTAAAGTAATCACCAGATCCTGTTGCGATAATGTTCTCTAGAATTCACCCTGAAGACAACGATTACATATGTAACCATGTGGAAAAGGTTTAAACATTTATAGTCCTATTATACTAAAAAAAATTTTTCCACTGGTGAAAGCTTTTATTTTTATAGTAAACGTGGGAAATAATTTATAGTTTTTATAAACCTTTTCCTTTTAAGGGGTATGTTCCTGTATTTCTGTGTTTTATATCTCTACATAAACCCATAATGATCTCACATTGAAAAGATGTGTAGTGTGTAGAACTTGTATGAGTACTAACTGTGTGCCACTGCATTGGTCAAATTGCCTGTATTGTGAGGTATGAAAGAAGAATGTCATTGGACCATGATATTCATCAGCTAGTAATGATTCTTGCTAGGAAACACGATTATCTCCATTACCTCTCTGGATCTTACATGGTGGAAATAGAGAACCAAAAGTCTCTTGACAATCACATGCATGATTCTTAATGAACACACACAGACATACAAATGAGTTTAAAAAAAATGTTAAAAGAGTGAAGACATAACTAACAATTTTTTTTAATGTGGAAAGAATCAGATTGTGAGACCTGCTAAAGTGCAATTTTGACTTCCAATGTTTGCTCTTTTTTTAGGATGAAAACCATATGCATTGTGTATAATAGCATCTGTCTCGTGTTTTAACTCATGGTAGGTTTGAAAACTACAGTAGTAGGGATCTGAGTGAGAGTGGCCCCATAGGCGTCTACGTTTGAATTTCATTCCCAGAGCTCTACCTTCCCAGACTCCAACCCCTGTAACTGCAAGCCTAAAATTACACTTCAATTTAAAAGTGGCCTTACACTCTGGGTGTGTTGGAACACACTTTATTCATAGCACGTGTGAGGCAGACACCAGTGTATCTCCATGTTCAAGGCCAGCCTAGTCTACAGAGAGTACCAGGACAGACAGGACTATACAGAGAAACACTGTCTCAAAAAATAAAACAAAACAGCAACAAAAAAAAAACCCAAACAATAAAAAACCAAAACACATGTAAAGAAGCCTGGCATTGTGGCTCGTGCCTTTAATTGCAGTACTCTAGAGGCAGAGGTATACAGCTATCTGTGAGTTCAAGGCCATCTTAGTCTATAAATTGAATTCTAGAACAGCCAGGGCTATTACACAGAGAAACCCTGTCTCAAAAAAAAAAAAAGAAAGAAAGAAAGAAAGAAAGAAAGAAAGAAAGTTGCTTTATTGTGATTTAGCCGGCCATCTTGGGAAATCAAACCCAGTCAAAAGAAATTTTCATTGTAAAACTGAAAAAGCTGGCTATCATCTTAAATGAGATAAATATTGTGAAACTTTTTCATAAACTTTAATATTAGAAATAAATACTTGTGGAAGTTAGCCCCAAAATTTTAGGAATGAATGGCCAGAAGTACAGTTAAACTTTGTGTATTTTTATTACTGGCTCATTCCTATGCAGAAGTTTTACTTTGCCTTATGTTTTTATTAACAATGCAAGACATGGTTTCTTTGTTTATTCCAGGTTATAACTTTCAGTCTGAAGATTTGAAGCTAGCAGCTGGAAATGAGAAATTTATCTTTCTTAGTGTGGGTTTGTACCCTTGTTTTTTAGTTTTTCCATATATCAAGCCATTTTCTGACTTAATGTTTCTTTCTACCTAAATAATATTCTATTGGTAATTTGGGAAGAGGCTAGAGAGGAGACTTGCTGGATGTCAGAACTTTTAGGGGGGAAATGGAAACTGAGGAAGAGATTTCTAATTTAGTATGAAATGAGGACAGTTGATACAGGAGAAAGACAAGAGCAAATACCAGTTTTGTTCAGTAATGCTCAACGAGTGATTATATTGCACATAAAATTATATATAATGCAGTTTGAATAATATATATATATATATATATATATATATATATATATAACATCTATTATTTTACATATAATATATAATTCAGGTGTAAATGTTATGTATACACTCAAGGATATATACGTGTGTGTGTGTGTGTGTGTGTGTGTGTGTGTGTGTGTGTGTGTGTGTTAAATGAAGTTATGTCACATGGCTTGACCATACCTTTCCCTAAGAACCATACATTACCCTCAGTACCCCACCAGTACCCTACCAGTACCACACATGATAAATCTCCATTTGAGTTGTTCATGATAGTCTAAGTAATTCCCCAAATAATTTAGGTTATTACTATTTCCTTTGATCATCTCTGCAAGGTTTAAGGTAAGTCATACTTGCCGGAACCCTCACACACTTTGGATGCAGGACTTGGAAGAGCTGAGCTTAATCTAATGCCCCAAACCACCTTCATTTAGTCTTTCTTTTATAGGAAGAGATACAGTACAAGCTGCCAAGTTACAGAAGCAATTAGTCACTAGCTGTCTCCAACTGTGACTTACGTTGTGGTTTGAATAAGAATGGTCCCCATAGGCACCTGTATTTGAATGCTTGGTTAATGGGGGATAGAATTCTTGGGAAGGAATAGAAGATGTGGCCTAGATGGACAGAGTGTTGCTAGGGTGGCTTTGAGATTTCAATGTTCACTTTGTTCTTTCTCTTCCTCCAACATTTAAATCATGATGTAAGCTTTTAGATTCTGTACAGCATTGCCATTCTTGTCTTCCTCCTACCATGTTGCATACATGATAATTATGGACTCTAACCTGTGGGACCATGAGTGTCCAGAAATGATTTTTTTCATAAGTTTTTTTGGTCATGAACTCTCTTCACAGCAATGAGAAAGTAATGAAGAACTTGATGAACCAAACAGTGATCACCCTGGCAAGAGATCAATAAAGGTGCAATAGTATAATCCATATCTTGTTGGTCAACAGCTACTGTACAATTAGATTGAAGGCCTACCCAATGGGGGAAGTCATATGTGGTACTAGAAACCTAACTAATGCACCAGGATAGTGAGATCATGGATTTTAGACAGTCTACTTCCACACTTCACTAAGCAGCATAATTCCTGAATTATTCACAGAAGCATTACCCATACCTTCCATTAAACAAACTCTTTAGAGCAAACAGACAATTTCAGGAAACCACAACTGGTTATAATGTAGAGACCAACTGATGGTCAGGATCCCAGGCCCACTTAATATATCTGTAGAAGAAAGCCTGGACCTGAATCTCAGGGAACATCCTCAAAGACTAGCATGGTTATACGAACCAAACTGCCAGGATGTTTTGGGTAAGGTTGTTTTAAAAATAACAGAGAAGCAGTATGTAAAATACCTCAGCAATATGGCTGCAGAAACAAGAACAATGGTAGTACAGATAGGGAAGGAAGAGATCTCCTGGGATACCCCCCTAGACAAAGAACTACAGGCAACTAATAAGAGGAGAAGTATCTCCCAGGTATGAGTCTTCTAATTGCTTACAGAGTTATCAAATCTAAAACCATACACACCCAAACGACAAAAACAGTGTCAAGAGGTAATCATATATTTGGGAAGTTATAAATATGTCTATGTGTAACAATAATAAAAGCATGCCATCAATTCCAAGAGGTATTATTGGGACACTGGAAGGGTTAGAGGGAGAAAATGGAAGGTGCAGTGCAATTGTTATTTAAATAGACTTTTAGAAAGGGGTTGGAAGGTTGGCTCAGCAGTTGTCAGTGCTTACTGTTTTTGCAGAGAACTCAGGTTCAGTTATAGGCACACTCATGGTGGCATTCAAAGCTTCTCTGGACTTCAGGAAACGTATTTGGTGTCATGGTGTACTAATTAACTTTTATAGCATTGGGAGAGGAAACTTCAATTTAGGAACTAGATTGATCAGATGGGCCTGCAGTGATGTCTGTGAGGGATACTTTTGATGGACTTGGGAGGGTCTAATCCAGAATGGGCAGCACCATTCCTTAGCAGATATTCTTAGTCTATATAAGAATGCTAGACAGCCCAGCCACAGCCTTCACAGGGACTAATGGAGTTAGAAGCCATAGAACTCTGTCCTAATGACCCAAACCACAGGACACCAGCCAGTAGGTTACAATACCATCTGGCATCATGCAAAAAAAAAAAAAAAAAAAAAAAAAGCTAAAAAGATGGCTAAGTACATATATAATGTCTGTCATGTGGTCTAAATCAAAAGGCTCAAGGCACATGAGGCCAACTGCGTCAACAGAACTGCAGTTGACGACGAGCCACTTAATCTTCTAAAGATTACTTGCCCAAGTTTTGAAGGAAATGAAAACTTCTCCAATGCTGACAATAAGATTACCTACCCTGATGTCTGGAATGTGGATCACATACATCATTCTCCTTCATTTGCTCTTGAGACTTTTGCTCCAAAAATGCTGGTTTGTGAAAGTGACTCAAGAGACCTCCAAGAGGCTATGGCTGATAAACATCCTAACAGCTGCAAGTCCTGAGGAAGAGGTCAGAAAAACTGATGGAAACAAACAGAACTCATTTTTAAACCTTAGGAAAACCTCAGTTTTTAAGTAACAACCCTTGTGTTTGTCATCTTAACATGTTTTTATTTAAATAATATTTTCCATAAAAAAAAATCATGATTGGCAGTCAGATTTTTCCATAGTTCCTGCCATGGCTTCCCTCAATGATGGATTGTGACCTGGAGGTATAAGCCAAATTAAGCCTTTCTTTGCCTCAGTTGCTTTTGGTCATGGTAATTATTACAACAGAAAACAGTTGAAAATATATTGCAATGTAAGAAAACTATACCACATGGCATAATCTTCAAAGATACTGTGGGGTTATTTAAAAAGTGATCAAATTCCAACTATTTGAAGTTGATACAATCCAAAAATAGCAGGTTTGGTATAAGAAGGTAGATTGCACAGCCTTCTTTCATCCCCCTTTCCTCTGAGGAGAGGAGGATGTACATTTTGATACTTTCTATCTTTACAGTGATATAATCACTGAATAAAGGTTGTAGCTGCTTCTTCTCAGTCTTAGTTACCTTCCAATTCTTCCTTCATGTTCTCTCTAAATTGTTGAGATGACCTTCAAATTTTAGTCTTGTTTGTTGAGGAAATGTGATACATGAGTGTAGTACCAAGCACAGAGACAAGGAAAACATGGAGATTTAATCCCTCTGCTGGGATCCTGATGGTCAGCAGTTCATTTCTCTGGCATAAACCATGACCAAAATGTGGTCATGTGAGTGTAGAAAATTGTAACCACATAGAATTAAGGTCTAAGAGGATGTCCCTTAGTGGTTTCACTGGCTATGGCATCTCTGTCTTGAATACAAATTTTAAATTCCTCGTTGAATAACAACTGGAGATATATATATATATTATCCAGCACAACTAACTCTTAATCTTAATTAGTGAATTAGACTTCTAAATTAGTTTTTCAGTCATTTAATGATAATGTCCCCATTCAATAGCTCTAAAGAAGGGAA
Organism: Onychomys torridus; assembly: GCF_903995425.1. Classification (NCBI taxonomy): domain Eukaryota; kingdom Metazoa; phylum Chordata; class Mammalia; order Rodentia; family Cricetidae; genus Onychomys; species Onychomys torridus. The sequence continues at coordinate 8,915,440 of NC_050463.1, forward strand.
TGCTAGACATACAGAGTTGGGCTTTTTTGCTTTAGAGACATTTCATATAACATAGATATTCAGTTTTAAACAGAACTTAATTTATCCCCTCTTTCTAAAATACTGTAGTCATGTATTCACATTTTTCCTCAGTCATTCCAGATTGATAAAAAAAATAATGACCTATCTGCTAGAGCAAATTACATTTTCTCTTGGAAACAAGTGTCAAGTTTAACCGTGCCAGTGAAGGCTTCTTGTGGATCCCAACTCTCTGACTAGAAAGTTTAGTCCTGGATGATGAAGGTAAATCTGGATTCAATGGAAATAATGCTATCCCAGTTCTCAATAAGCCTTTAGGCCTTAATTCTAGCCAAATTAAATGGAATTGAGCAGTGTAATAACTACAGTATAAGTAGTTAATTCCCAATACTCTAACTAGGTCATATCAAGTCAAGTTTACTAGGTCTCATATAAGCAGGAAATATTCTGCCCTGAGCTTAGCACCTATTGAAACATCTCAGTATTATATTTAGGGTTCTATTAAATCTTTTATAATATCTTAACATGTAACTCATTTCTATAAAACAGTATTTACTTTGACCATGAAAAATAATTTTTCATTCAGGCGTAAGAGTTGCCACCAAGAGTAGTGAAGCGGTGGCTCAGCTGGTAAGAGCACTGGCTGCTCTTCCAGGGGTTCTGAGTTCAATTTATAGCAAGTACATGGTGGTTCACAAACATCTGTAGTGGAATCTGGAGTCCTCTTCTGTCATAAAAGCATATGTGCAGATAGAACACTCATAAAATAAATAAATAAATATTTTTAAAAAATTAACATTGATACAGACATTTTAATAATAATTTATGTCCAGAGATTTCTTTTATTTCATTTGTGAATCTCATGGGTAATAAAAATAAGTTATGTTGTAGAATATTATTGTAAGGTATGTTACTTTTGTTTATGCTGCATTTGTTTAACTCTGTGATGCTGTGTTACTTTGCCTGTCTAAAACACCTGATGGTCTGTCTCATAAAGAACTGAATAATCAATAGCAAGGCAGGAGAAAGGATAGGCAGGGCTGGCAGGCAGAAGAATACATAGAAGGAAAAATCTAGGAGGAAAGAACAAGTAGCCAGACAAGGAGGACTCGGGCCAGCCACCCAGCTACATAGCAAGCCATGGAGTAAGAGACAAAGAAAGGTATACAGAAATAAAAAAGGAAAATCCCAGAGGTAAAAGAGAGACAGGATAATTTAGGTTAAGGAAAGCTGGCAAGAAACAAGCCAAGCTAAGGTCTGGTATTTATAATTAAGAATAAACCTCCATGTGTTGTTTATTTGGGAGCTGAGCAGTGGGCCCCCAAAAGAGCCAAAACAACCAACAACAAAGTTATAAATTTGTTTTATGATATTTGGAATGCCTCTGTAAAAATTGTTATGGATTATTCAGAAATATTTTGCTAAACATTTTAATTGTAGTTTTCATATGTATAGGTGTTTTTCTGCATGTCTGTTTGCCCCATATGCGTACCTAGTGCCCATAGAGGGCAACTTGGCTATTTCTCTGTGAAATTTCATTTTCATGGTGAGGATGACAGGATGTACAATACCAACTGAGTCACATTCAAAATCGAAGTATGCTTATTACATACAAATAAAATTGGCTATGCTTTTAAGTATTAAAGTAATAATAAGCAATATCTGATACTTCTAAACTAAATTTTAACTTACAACATTAATGTGTTTGAAAGAAGTGGCTCCCAAAGGGAGCAGAACTACTAGGAGGTGTGGCCTTGTTGGAGAAAGTGTGTCACTGTGGAAGTGGGCTTTGAGGTCTCTTTTGCTCAAGCTTCCTTCAGTGTGATGGCAGTAGACTTCCTGTTGCCTGAAAGATATAGCACTCTCAGCTCCAACACCACATCTGCCTGCATGCTGCCATGCTCCGCATCATGATGATAGTAGACTAAACCTCGGAAAGTGTAAGTGAGCCACCCCCAACTTATTTTCTTTATAAGAGTTGCCATCGTCATGGAGTCTTTCAGCAATGCAAAACCCTAAGTAAGAGTGATATCTTGTCTGTGTTTTCCTCTTTAATGGCAAGTTTTTCCAAGTTTTGATCTTGTCCAATTTAAACTAGGGAAAAAAGTAATTTAAATACTGAGCTGGTGTGTCTGCTTAGCCTGCTTAAAGTCTGCCCAAGGATCAGGTCTTTTACATCCAAGATTTTCTACTTACGTTACAATCATATTTTCAGAAAGACAGGCTTTAGATTCAGGACTGCTAATGCTAGTAGAATATCTAAGAGCTAATGAGCAGCCTAATCTAATGGAAAACTGATACTTTATCTTTGTCTTTAAAATGATCTTGATTTTTACCTATGCAAGTATATATTGTTTACATGAACTTCTGGTTTCTTGTTGGTTCCATTGTACTTTTTGTCTTATCATTAAGTGATCTTTTAATTAAAACTGCCAGGTTGGCTTAAATTTCTTTTAGTTCATAGTTCAATTAAAGCTTCCTTTTATACAAGTTAGATAAAATATTAGTCAGTATGTTATTTGGTTAATCATTATCTCAGCTCCGAGTCTGTAAGAAGTCTAAAACATTCTTGTTGCTCTCAGGACACAGCATCCTCTAAACCAGGGTACACTTTCAATATCATGGACAATACCATCATCTTGGAGATGATAGTTTAGGCTGTGCCATTCCTAAAATGTAAAGGCTGAGAAAATATCTTAGCCTGAGAAAACACCTTAGTCCTTTGATTTTAGAGTCCTTTAAGAAATTAATATGCTTAAAGGATACTCCCAAGTATTATGGTTCATCAAAATAATTACTTAGTTTCCACTAAATATGTCAGATTTATAATTAACAAATCATATATTAATTCAAGTTTATTTAAAAATCTTTAACTGTCAAGCAGTAGCCAAGCGTTATACAACATCCAAAGAATGTTTTATTTAAAAAATTTTAGGTGTATATATTTTCTTTTATGTGTAGGAATGTTTCGCCACCAGGTGGTGGTGGTGGACATCTTTAATCCCAGCATTTGGCTCCCAAGCGTATCTTTGTGAATTCAAGGTCAGTTGTGTGTCTACAAAACAAGTTCTACGATAGCCAGAGCTGTTACACCTAGAGACCCAGGACATGCACCAAAACTACACAAAGAAACCCTGTCTCGAAAAAATATAAAAATAAATAAGTAAATAAACAAATCCCTTTATATAGGTTTATCTAAATTTATCTGTGGTTGCATCTTTATTTTATGTTCTGGTTTTCTTCCTATTTGGAATGAGGCAAACTTGTTTGAGGCTTCTTCACACCTTAAACTTCAACCTATCTTTTGTTTTGTTTGTTTGTTTTGTCCTTTGAATCAGCTTCTCTCTATTATGTAGCACTGACTGTCCAGGAACATACTAAGCTGGCATGGAGCCTACATCACCTACCTGTGCCTCCAGAGTGCAAGTATTGAAGGCATAGTGCACAATTTACTGCTACTCAACCTATCCATTTTCTATCGAGAAAATTCAGATACTGACTTGGGAATATAACTGCTGAATGCAGAGAAAAATGAAATTACAGAAAACCAATATTCAACAAAGGATTCAAGACCTATAAAAAGCAAGCCTTAAATTCAACCAAAAAAGTTTCCTAGGCCAAAGTCAGGAGGGACATCTACATTCACATGTGGAAACACATTCACAAGCCTCAAGATGAAACTGAAACAGAGGTCCTTCCCTAGTGATGAAGCTGGGACAGCTGAGACTAACTCTGGTAGCTCACTGTGTCTTCTATTGCTTCTTCTGCAAATAAAGACATTTCAACACCTTAGTAAGAGGGACAATATTATCTATACTTGAATTTTGGTATTTTTATAAGTGAAGTGATCTGTTTCTGGAGGGTGGGAACTGGTTTCCAGGCTCTTGTGCCTCATTACAATGAACTGCACAGACACAGATGGGGGATATGAAGTAGCCTGAATGTATGCCTAACTCAACTATGGCTTGGCTCCTAAGTGGTGAAAAGCGGGGAGAAGAGAGGTGCAAAAGTGAGGGCTTTTAGGGCTCATTGTCTTAGTAGCCCTCTTTAGGATCTCAAAATGGGGGTTTCCAAGAGTGCCCCCTTGGGGGACTGAGGCTCAGGTAGGTTAAGGCTCCCAGTCTCTCAGCTGCCTCTGCCTTTCACATGCTCATCCCTAGAACCGCCTGCAGTTTCAACTTCTCTGACTCAACTCCTCTGTGAGCAGTGTGGTTTCCACAAGCTTTTGGGCCTGCAGAAGGATGATGTTCAATCATCTTGTATAACTATTTCTTTACTGATGATGGGCATAGTCACTGCCTATGAGGGAGCACAAGATTCCCTGGTTAATCGATTTCAAAAGGAGGCTTTGGATTTTCAGTCCTAGTAGTTAGCTTGAATACCTGCATTGAGGGAGTTTAGTGCTGTATCCTAAACATGCAAATTTTGTAATTTTAAAATACAAAGTTTAAGTAAGAGTAGAATAATTATGCCAATCCACAATCTCAGAAAGGGCAAAAGCCACCAGGAGTCATGGTCCATGTTTGTTTACAGAGACAAAGTTTCCCACATATAAATAAGTTCAGGAAATGATGCACAACATTTGAGAAGTAACTGATAAATATGAGGTTACCCAATATGAAGATAAAATATTTGGCTTGCCACATCTGAACATCTCACTTTCTGCTGTGTGAATACAGTATGTTGCTATGCTGTTCTCCTTTCCATAAAGATTGAGAAATTTCTAATTTTCCTTCTTGATTTCTTTCTTTCCCAATTGCCATTCAGAAGATTGATGTTTGAGTTCTCTGAGTTGGTGCTGTCTTTAGTTTCTCCTCCAGATGTTATCCACCTTCATTCTATTGTAAAGTAATATATAAGGTGTTTCCATCTCCCTATACTTTTTTATCATAAATTTGTGACTAAATGTGTGGTCAGATTAGAGAAAGTTCAGTGCAGAAAGATGAATCTCTCGTCTCTATCATTTCAAGTCCCTAGCTCCAAAACTTCAGATGTGATAAGTAAACTGGATTAACCACAGAAACCATACCTTGCTTTTCTAATAAAAATAGAATGCTGAGCAAATGCCCTTGTGGTATGATTAAGCATTCTTGGGGAATATGCCCAAGAGTGCTACAGCTGGGTCTTGGGGGAGATGGATTCCCAGTTTTCTAAGGAAGTGCCATATTGATTTCCAAAGTGGCTGTACAAGCTTGCATTCCCACCAGCAGTGGAGGAGAGTTCCCCTTGCTCCACATCCTCTCCAGCATAAGCTGTCTTCTGTGTATTTGACCTTAGCCATTCTGACAGGTGTAAGGTGGCATCTCAGAGTCGTTTTGATTTGCATTTCCCGGATAATTAGGGATGTTGAGCAATTCCTTAAATGTCTTTCAGCCATTTGAACTTCCTCTGTTGAGAATTCTCTGTTTGGTTCTATAGCCCATTTCTTAATTGGACTGTTGGGCATCAGCATTGTTTGTAATAGCCAGAACCTGGAAACAACCTAGATGCCCTTCAACTGAAGAATGGATAAAGAAAATGTGGTACATATACACAATGGAGTACTACTCAGCAGAGAAAAACAATGACATCATGAGGTTTGCAGGCAAATGGATGGATCTAGAAAAAAATCATCCTGAGTGAGGTAACCCAGACTCAGAAAGACACACATGGTATGTACTCACTCATAGGAGGATACTAGATGTAAAGCAAAGATGACTAGACTGCTACACAACTCCAGGGAGGGTACCTAGAAAACGGGACCCTAGGAAAGACACAGGGATCACCCAATGACAGAGAAATGGATGAGATCTACATGAACAACCTGGACGACAGTGGAAGTAATGAAGGGCAAGGTTTGAGGGAAAGAAAGCTTAGGGGAGCGGGGGATCCCAGCTGGATCAAGAACAGAAAGGGAGAATGAGGAATAACAGACCATGATAAATGAAGACCACATGAGACCAGCAATAGGCAGAGTGCTGGAGAGGTCCCCAGAAATCCACAATGATACCTCCACTGTGAACTACTGGCAATGGTCGAGAGAAAGCCTGATCTGACCTAGTCTGGTGATCAGATAGCTAAACACCCTAACAGTCGTGCTGGAACTCTCATCCAATAACTGATGGAAGTGGATGCATAGATCCTCAGCCAGGCCCCAGGTGGAGCTCCAGGTATCCAACTGTCGAGAAAGAGGAGGGAATGTAAGAGCGTAAATTGTTGAGACCAAGATTGCAAAAAGCACAGGGACAAATAGCCAAATAAATGGAAGCACATGAATTATGAACCAACGGCTGTGGAGCCCCCAGCTAGATCAGGCCCTCTGGATAAGTGAGACAATTGAATAGCTTGAACTGTTAGGGAGGCATCCAGGCTGTGGGACCAGGACCTGTCCTTAGTGCATGAGCTGGCTGTTTGGAACCTTGGGCTTACACGGGGACACTTTGCTCAGCCTTGAAGGAGGAGACTGGACCTGCCTGTACTGAATCTACCAGGTTTAAATGAATCCCCAGGGGAGTCTTGGCCCTGGAGGAGATGGGAATGGAGGGGAGGGACTGGGGAGAAGGTGGGGGTAGGGGCAGGAGGGGGGAGGACAGGGGAACCCATGGCTGATGTGTAAAATTAAAACACAAATATAATAATAATAATAATAATAATAATAATAATAATAATAATAATAAACAGAATGCAAAGTAAATCTCCTGTATAGGAATGGGCCAATAATAAAAGTGCTCAAATTTTGAATGTACTTCTTTCAAGTTGTTTGTTTCTAACATTTTTGGACTAACTACAGAAAGTGTTTGGATTTTTTTCTGATATTACTCAAATATATGAAAAAGTTTCAAAACTTTTATCTTGGTTAAAATTTTTTGTTGTTGTTTTGTTTTTCAAGACAGGGTCTCTCCAGGAGGTTTGGTGCCTGCCCTGGATCTTGCTCTGTAGACCAGGCTGGCCTTGAACTCACAGAGATCCACCTGGCTCTGCCTCCGAAGTGCTAGGATTAAAGGCATGCACCAATGCCGCCTGACTATTTTTTTTTTTTGATATTTTTTTATAAGTGAGGTTTTTTTCAGTTTTTGCAATGAAATTTTTTTTTTTTACTGGGAATGGTACTTCTTAAGCCCCAATGTGGTTATCTTAGTTTCTTTGCCATAGGTGTGACATATCACAAGTAGTAAGGCAACTTTTAAAGTGTTATATTTGGCTTGCAGTTATAGAGTGATAGAATATGTTATGGCAGAGCAAAGGCATGGCGGCAGTAACAAGTGAGAGCTCACATGATAAGCTACAACCAGAAGGCAGAGAGAGCTCACAACTGACTGGGTAGGGCGGTTTATATAGGATGTCTAGGGGGTGGAGTCAACTGTGATTAGTTAGTTTATTTTCTGCCCAGGGATTGGCCAGTTTTGTGAGCAAGGGGCAGAGATGGCCCTGATTTCAGTGCCAAACTGTGTTTCTTTCACTGGCCTTTCTTGGCTTTTTGACACTACCTCTAAGGCCAGGGCATATTTCTTTCACTGATTCTGATTCTAGGGACCAAGAGTGTTATTTTGGTCCTAGTTTCAGAGTCAGGGCATATTTTCTGGTTTCTGGGTTTGGGGAAAAAGTGTTCATTTCTCTGGCTCAGGTCCCAAACACAGGCTGTGTTTCTTTCCCTGGTTCTGGGCCCTAGGGCCAGGATTCTACTGTCCTGCTCTGTGATTGGTTGATTTCACAAGTCAGTTAGACAAGGGCAGAGATGGCTCTGATCTGAACTAAACTGTGTTTCTCTCACTGGCTTCATCTGAGCCATCCTTCCCTAATTCTGGGCTTCAGGATCAGGGTGGGTTTCTCTAGCCAGCCCCTTTTCCCTACATTCCCCCCTTTTTTGTTTAGCTGGGGGTTGGAATGGGTAATAAGCAGCTGAGGTTTAAGAAGGGTAACAAGCAACTGGGAGTTGGAAAGGGGGTGAAGTTATCTTTAGACTGCTTCCTGCTGGATTAGGGTGCCAAGGTTCTTGGGTCAGTCTTGACCTTCTTCCTCAGGATGTAACCAAGTTCTGCAGATCTCTGGCTTTGAGTATTGATCTTCTTCCTCAGGATGTAACCAGGTTCTGCAGATCTCTGGCTTTGTCAATAGGGGCTGGTAATCCTGTAATATTAACTGGTTCGGAGTTTGGTTAGAAATATTTTGGATCTATTGTCGAAGAAACCTAACCAAGAAGTTTAGGCAGCAGGGTGCAATTAGTAGGGCTAAGAAAAGGAAGAAAATAGGGGATAAGAAAGGTAGCATCCATTTCCATATCTGATTATTAGTGCTCCACTGTCTGGGGACATCAAGCTGTTTCTGTGTTTGAAGATCCTTCTGGAGTTGTTGGATCTTATCTTTCACTATCCCTGATTGATTGACATAAAAGCAACATTCTTCCTCAAGAAAGAGACAAAGTCCACCTCTTTCTGCTCTTAATAAATCTAATCCTCTCTGGTTTTGTAATACTACAGTGGCCAGTGAGTCTATCTGTTCCCGAAGAGTAAGGATGGTCTGAGCTACTTGTTGGAAATCCTGGATGAATTGTGAGGAAAGCTGATGGTAAATAGCTAGGGAAGTAGTCAGTCCCTCTATTCCTGTGGCTATACCTGCAGTTACACCCAGAGATGCTAGAAAGGGTATTATTTGGATAGCTCTTTTGTCATGCCTTGCTGCTATGAACTTGGTGATGGTGATTGGCAAGGGTTCTTTACCAGGTACCACCCCTAATTTGGGAAACAGGAATATCAGGGCACAAGTTCCAGACCACCTATCAGGTAGGTAAACAGTGATAAACCTGAGTACCACAGAGAATAGAAGCATTATGAATGTTTGGACATAGGGGCTGGGTGTTAGTGCTAAGGGTAATGGTATTATTGCAGTCTGCAGAATCCAGAATACCCACAAATTGTATTCTTGAGGAGTTAAAGTAGTTTGTAATGCCAAAGAGAAGAACGTGAGAGAGACAAGGGGTAATAGTGACATTTGGCTTGGAGCAATTAACAAATGGTAAGGTGAGAGAATCTAGTAGGACAATAGGTGAGGCCATAAATGGTGGGTGAGCATTTGACCCTGGAGGGACACATAACCAGCATTCTCCAAAAGCCTTTGAGGAGCTTTGACCACTTCTACTCTATCTACTCCTAGAGGATGAGAGAGTGGAATGTGTGTATATATTTGAGCATATCTGGTGGGCAGATTTGATAGATGCTATAGTAAAGCTTCCCAATTACTCCCATTTTCCAGTTGGAGTGCCATGGGTCCTTAATAAGAATATAAAAGATTCCCTGTTCTTCACAACAGGCAGAGCGTTTTCCTGCATATGCATTATATTTCCAGGAGTCTCCAGACTCTGCCACATGAGTGGTCTTGTTGAACTGCTGGGTATATGTCTCCTGAACCTCAAATCTCCAAATGTAGAGTTTGACAGCAACATGAGTGAGTGGGAAGAAGTAGAAGGAAAAGAGGTAGGGTAAGACCTGATATGGTGGGCATGAGCCTTGACAGGTTGGTGAGGTCTCTTTATTCTGAGACCAGAGGCAGGCTGGTGTTCTGTATATAGTTTTTGTGGTTTTCTCTTTGCTATTTGACAAGCACAGGTTAGAACTATCAGTTCAGCCTGCTGATTTGTGGTATTGCTGGAAAAGCTTGCGTTTTGACCACTATGGTTTCTGAGACAATTGCATATTCCACTCCATGTACTCCTTTATATAGGAAGGTGCAGCCATCTGTATACCATGTATAGGTGGCTTGAGGTAATGTTCCTTCCTGTATATGTATTGGATAAAGTAGTAACTCTCCTAGGGTATTAATACATGAGTGTGATGGGGAGTATTCCAGGATTTGTTGGGAGAGAAGATTTGAGATGTTAAGAGGTGGACATGGTTGAAAAGTCAGTGTGGTGTTCTCTACCAATGCCACCTGAAGGGAGAGAACTTGAGAGGGAGATAGTGTTAGAAGGCCCTTATATATTAAAAGGTGTAACAGATGGTGAGGAAAAAGGACAGTAATGGGTGACCCAAAGGTTGGCTTCATAAGGTGCTTTCCATCTGGGGTCCCAGGATCTAGGTTGGTACATTGTGAGAGGGCCTTTGTAAAGGGGTTGAGGAATTCAGATTGATTTTCATTTTTCTCCTGAATGAACTCTTGGACTTTTTCATAATTTACTGCCTTAAGGGTAGCCTTGCAGAGACCATCTAGGAGGCAGGTTACACACCTATTGATTATTATAATCCCATCCAGGCTCCTGGTCTGGACTGCTCTAGCCCCTATTGGGTAGGTGTTATCCATTTGATGGAGTTCATCTGCATGGACCCTAGCCTGATCCTAGATTTTCCTTTGCTTCTCTAGGAGGAGATTGTTGGTAAGGATCATATAAACATCATGAAATGTAAGGCCATAGGATTGGGTAATGTACTGGAATTCTTTAATAAAGGTGGAAGAATTGGCCATATAGGACCCCAACCTTTTTTCTATTTGGGAGAGCTCAGATAATGAGAAGGGGACATTTACCCTGACTAGATCATCCACCCCAGCAACCTCTCACAAAGGGAGAACTGGGGCTGGTTTAGAATGAGGAGGTATAGGAGGTCCCAAGGTAGAGCGGGACCAAGTAACAGGAGGACTAGAGGCTGCTGATGTATTGAAAGTGGGTACCAGGGAGGGTTGACCTGTTTCTGAGGAGGGAGAAAGGGAAACTGAAGGGACTGGAAGAGAGGAAGATGTGGGCGTTGGCTTTGGTTTATACAGTGAAGGCTCATTAGCTGGATCAAAACAAATTGTTTCATCCTGTTCTGACTTCATAGCTAGTAATAGCTGGATGGGGGAACAGGAGGCACAGAGAGAAGGCTTGGAGCGACGATAAGAAAAGGCTTTTACATATAGGGCCTCTTTCCATTTCCCCAATCGCTCACAATATTTGTAAAGGTCCCGTATAATATTGGGATCTAGTGTGCCTTTATGTGGCCAATAGGATTGATTATCTAAAGGATAATGGGGCCAAAGTTTATTGCAGAAGCAAACAAGTTTAGGGCCTTTCAAATCAGTGTCAGGTATAAAGGCTTGAGATTGTCTAGGAGGCATCCCAAGGGGGTATGAGAAGGTATGGAGTGCAGGGTTCCTATGGATGAGAGGAACCTGTAGTCACTGGTGTCCCCTGACTCAGAGAGGACCAGCCAGGGACCAAGCAATTCAGAGGGTCATCACCCAACTCAATGGGGGTCCTACTTAGCCCAGCTAAGCCAACGGAAAGACTCTGGTACCAGGAAAGTGCCTGGAACCAGGGCTTCAGTAGAAGTGAGAGGGCGAGAGAAAACCGAGCTCTTGGGGGAAGGACTCATCCAGAGGAAAGGGCTAAAAAGGGAGACTTTTGTGGCTCCTTCTGTGAGAAGATGAGAGAGCACAGGAAGGGATGCTTAAGACTGCCTGATTACAGCTATGAGAATGGGAGATATGATCAGGTGAAGAGGGCCAGCCATAGCCTTAAAGACCATGGCTGGGGGTACCTCCGCTTCCAAGAGTACTAGAAGGGTGCCCAGACACTCACTCAATGGTCACTTCGTCAGACCCAGGGAAATATTTACACCGACCAAGAGGGGAATACACTTAATTGCCGCTGTTGGATGGAATGCTGTTGGATGGAATGTTGGATCGGTGAGCTGGAAGTTTAGTCCACTGCAGATGGACTGGAGATGAGGGATAGAGTCCTAGTGTGGCTCACACCACAAAGGGAGAGCACAGGCACTAAGGGAGTCTATGCTAGGTTTCGGCACCAATGTAAGTAAATTGCAAAAATTCTGGATTTGATGTCCCACGTTTTGACACCAAAATGTTAGTAAATTGATGGCTGAAACTGCAAGGAGACAGTTCAGTCCTAGAGGGTTAGGTATCCTGGACACCTCAAGCTACTTAGAACAAGAGCTCTGCCCTGAAGGTGTACTGGACACCTGAAGATGTTTAGCACAGCTGTGATGGCTGAACTGGAGACAGTTCAGTCCTAGAGGGTGAGGTATCCTGGACACCTCGAGCTACTTAGAATAAGAGCTCTGCCCTGAAGGTGTCCCGGACACCTGGAGCTGTTTAGCACAGCTGTGACGGCTGGGACTGCAAAGAAACAGCCCAACCTTGGAAAGGAAGGTTTTCTGACTTCTTGGGAGAGTCAGGCCTGGAATTGCTTCAGCAAGGAAGAGTATCCTGACTCTTCGGGAAGGTCAGAGTATCCTGACTCTTGGGGAAAGTCAGGATATACCTGGTGTAATGGGGTATGGTCTCCCTGCAGGACACAGCAATTCCTGCTCCTCTCCTGGAGAGCCACAATCTCTGGCTCAATGTTACCAGCACTTTCTCACCCAGTCCACTATGGGACATCCCAGCAAGGTTCTTCTGCTCAGCTCCTCCTTGCTCAGTCCACTATGGGATGTCCCACCAAGGTTCTTCTGCTCACCAGTCAATGAGGTCTTCACTCAATACTCTTTTGAGAAAGAGGTTATTTGGGAATGAGGAGTCCAGGAGAGTAGCTGCCTCTACCAGGGTGCGAGAAAGAGCTGGTAAAACTGAGCCAGAGATTGTGGCTCTCCAGGAGAGGAGCAGGAATTGCTGCTCGAGGTGTCCAGGATACCTCACCCTCTAGGGCTGAACTGTCTCCTTGTAGCTTTAGCCATCAATTTACTAACATTTTGGTGCTGAAACCCAGGACACCAAACCCAGGGCTTTTGCAGTTTACTTACAATGAAGAGACAGGAACTAAAGTTTTTTGACTGAGAAAGCTCATGTAGCTAGAGGCCTATCTGTAGTCGGAAGTTTCTACAGTCCTTCTTGGGTCCATGGTTGGGACAAATCTCTCCCACTCACATCCTGCAGCTGTCAGGTCCTAAGTAAACACACAGAGGCTTATATTACATAATAACTGCATGGTCTATGGGTCAGGCTTCTTGCTAGCTAAGTCTTTCATCTTAAATCAACCCATTTCTATAAATCTACATGTTGCCACGTAGCTATAGCATTACTGGTCTTCTAGCATGTTGCTTCTCCTCTGGCAGCAACTGGTTTCTCACCCACCTCAGCCTTTCCCTTTCCTGTCTTTCTTCTTGGATTTCCCACCTGCCTCTAAGCTGTCTTGCCATAGGCCAAAACAGCTTATTTATTAACCAATGGGAACAACATGTATTCATAGCACACAGAAAGATATCCCCCAGCATTTCCCCTTTTCTGTCTAATCAAAAAGAAAGGTTTTATCTTTCATACAGTAAAAAATTATATATAACAAACAGTTATCAAGTAAAAACTACAGTTATAATATCCAGTATATTTGTATTTTGCAAAATTAAAGAAATTATTTTATCATCTATCCTGTATTTGTGAGTCTAAAGTTTCATATTTAATTTGTCATAACCAAGGAAAATCATAACTATCTAGTCTTCAGCCACATCAAAGACCCCAGAAGGATATAATACCTAAGTAAACAGGAAGAGCATTGTAGGTAACTTCTAAAAATCTAGAATGACAGTCAGATCTGGCTGCCAGGACAGTCAACCAAAGTTCCTCTGCAGCATTGGGGCATCCATCTTCAGTCTCTAGGTCTAGAGTTTTTCAATTGCTTCTCCCTGTGTCTTGTTGAATATCTGGCAGTATCCTCTGTGAAGCAGAAACCAGAATGAACTTTTTTTGCCTTGTTTTGGCAAAATTTAGTGGTCATTTTTCCATGGGTCCTGAAAGTCCAGTCAATACAACATTTTGTCAAGCAGTCCAATTAAGAACAATTTCTTACACAAATGACAAACTTTTGCCATAAGGAAAGAAAACTCCATATGGAATTTCTTTGATGCCCATTATCTTCTTTGAACTAAATCCATGCTGCTAGAAAGAAAAATGTCTCACTGTCCAGGTCTGTTTTTGAAACACTTTAAATGCCATATTCTGTAGGTCTTTGAAATGTTTGAAGATTACCTATCCAGCTGAAATAAATCTCTGCCTATCTAGAAAATCTAATTAACATAAGTTTGATTATTATAGATGACTAATTATTAATCTGTATTTTTTAATTATACATTACAATTTCCAATGAGCTGCACAAACATACTTTAAACAAGAGTAGAAATATATATACAGTATAGTGTAGTTAGAGTTTTCCTGCCTGGCCCAGTCAGGACAAATCTCTCTTACCCGCCAGTCCCACAGTCGCTCAGACCCAACCAAGAAAGCACACAGAAACTTACATTGTTTAGAAACTGTATGGCCGTGGCAGGCTTCTTGTTATCTGCTTCTTCTATCTTAAATTAACCCATTTCTGTTAGTCTATACTTTGCCACATGGCTTGTGGCTTACCAGTGTCTTTACATGTTGCTTTTCATGGCCGTGGCTGGCGGTGTGTCCCCCAGCCTTCTACTTCCCAGAATTCTCTTCTCCCTTGTCCCGCTTATACTTCCTGCCTGGCCACTGTCCAATCAGATCTTTATTTACACAGAGCGATATCCACAGCAGTATAACAAAATTAACTTCAAATTTGTAATAACGTAAAATGTATACCAATGTAATGCCAGGGACAATTGTAAGAGTCATGCCATAGTGCCTGCCTGAGTTAAGTTTCTGTTGTCCAGTATTGAGCCACTTACCAGAAACTTTTGACATGCCTGAGTAAGTCCTGAGTTATTAGAAAATAACTTAACATTTCCTTATCTTTCTGCTACACTGACCATTAGTAACAATGTTTTGTGGTTGAGTTGCTTGGTTGGGTTGCTTGCCAACTCAACAGTCCCCTGATCTTTTCCCAAAGAAAGTTTCCTGGTCTGCTTACTATAAAACCTGCCTGAGGAAAATAAAACATTGCAGCTTGATCAGAATACTGTCATGCTGTCAATCTTTGTGTTTCTTGTCCCTTTCATTCACCATTCCCCCTTCTAGAGTCTGCTGAAGATCCCGCTGGCTGGGACAACTGGCGCCCAGTGTGAGCCTCAACGACATGGAGGAGTGGTGAATGTCGTCACACACACCAGGGCAGGCCTGCCTAAGAGTTGGACTACTGTGGAAGAGGGCTCCATGAGCAAAGATTGTGTCAGTGATCACCACAGAAACACCCAGCTGTGAGACAGATCTGGAGGAATTGTATAGTGATGGGCGCACAGTAAGTTTACCATGGGACAAGCATTTAGTAAACAGGATTTATTTATTTCGGGACTGAAACAATCTCTCACGACACAAGGAACTAGGGTCAAAAAGAAAGACTTAAAATTTTTTCTTGACTATATTAGAGATGTCTGTCCTTGGTTTCCCCAAGAAGGAACCATAGATGAAAAATGCTGGTGACAGGTTGGTGACCTTTGGTCCTGAAAAGGTCTCTGTTCAAACCTTTTCCCTCTGGAATTTAACTAATAATGTCTTAAAAACTTATAATCATTCCTCTGATGTTTACAAGTTAATTAAAGAGGGAGAAAAAACACTAAAAGAGTCCTCCCGTCCACCCTCTGTCTGTCATTCTGTTAGTATTAATATTCCTGAACCCCCCATGTCTAGTCTTCTGGCAACAAATAACCATCAGAGAAGAAAAAAGAGGTAATCTACTCTGGGTCCACCTGCCCACCTCTTCCTCAAAGGTCCTGACCACTTATCCATCTTTAATGACCAAGCTAATTATTAAGGGCAGAGAAACAAGTTGCCAATACTTTGTAAAAGATCCTGTCTCCATAGTCATCCCCTATATGTGAGAACAATTAGATTCGCTGCTTCAAACAAATGATGAATGACCCATTGCCTGCTCCACCTTCCTTGGTACTATCGATAACCATTATCCTAGTGATCCTTTGTTACAGTTTGCCAGACTTCATCCCTTTGTTTTCCACAAATTAACTGCCTCACAACCTATAAGGGAGGCTCCCCTGATATTTACAGATGGCTCAGCCAATGGGATTGCTGCCTATGCTGTGGATGGAAAGGCTTCCTCCTGCTTCTTCCAATATTCCTCAGCACAGCTTGTTGAACTTTATGCAGTCATTCAAGTTTTTTGATTATTTCATTCTCAACCCTTTAATTTGTATACTGATAGTGCTTATGTTGCCCATTCTGTTCCCTTATTGGAAACTGTTCCCTTTATTAAACCCTCTACCAATGTAGCTCTACTTTTTCTTCAGTTGCAATCCTTGATTATGGCTAGACATGGCTGCTTTTTTATTGGCCATCTACTGTCCCATTTAAAATTGCCTGAGGGAAATGACTTGGCTGATGCAGCCACACAATCAGTTTTTCTGTTCTTGCAGGATCCCTTTCTCAGGCTGCCCAGGCATGTAGCTGGAGAGCTTCTCTCCAGGTGCCACCAAGCCCCCGCAGTCCCACAACCCATGTATAAAATAATCACTCAGATGCTTATATTACTTATAAACTGTATGGCCATGGCAGGCTTCTTGGTATCGAATTCTTATATCTTAAATTAACCCATTTCTGTTAGTCTATAAGTTGCCACGTGGCTCGTGGCTTACCAGTACCTTACATCTTCCTTGTCATGGCAGCAGCTGGCAGTGTCTCTCTGCCCCAGCCTTCCACCTCCCAGAATTCTCTTCTCTCTTGTCCTGCCTATACTTCCTGCCTGGCCACTGGCCAAACAGCATTTTATTTATATAGTGATATCCACAGTACAAGCACACTCTCTTCACCATTTAAATGCTCATTCCCTTCGTTTGTTGTTTAAGCTTACCCGAGAACAGGCCCGAGAATTGTTAAAATTGCACTGACTGTGCCATCTCCCTCCCAGTTCAACATCTGGGAGTTAACCCCCAGGCTTGGTTCCCAGTGAAATTTGGTAAATGGATGTTACTCATTTAGTTGAATTTGGCAAACTTAAATACATACATGTTACAGTTGAGACCTTTAGTGTTTTTATATTTGCCTCTCTCCAAGTCAGAGAGGCCTCCAAAAATGTTATTTCCCATATTTTACAATGCTTTTCTGTCCTAGGAAAGCCTAAAGTTATAAAAACTGATAATGGCCTGGGATATACTGGAAAAAATTTTCAATCTTTTTGCCAACAATTTCAGATTAAGCATGTCACTGGCATTCCTTACAACGCCCAGGGCCAGGGCACTGTTGAACGTGCTCATCAGACTCTAAAATCCATGCCTCATAAATTAAAGAGGGGAAACCTATATGATATGAGAGGCAATCCCCAAAATCTTTTACATCATGCCCTTTTTGTCCTTAATTTCCTTATCTTGGACAAGAATGAAAGGTCTGTAGTGGATGGCTTTTGGCATCCACAAACTCAAAGCCACCAAGCATTGATCATGTGGTGAGACCCCTTAACTTCCCAGTAGAATGGGCCTGACCCAGTCCTAATTTGGAGTCAAGGATCAGCATGCATCTATGACCAAACAGAGGGAGGCCCTCGTTGGCTCCCCAAGAGATTAGTTAAAGAAGTCAACTCTAACCAATCACCCAGGGAAAAGGATAGCCCCTGATGTCGTTTCTCTTTCCTTCTCCTTCTTTAAAGATGCTGATGAAGAACAAACTGGGAGAATTTTCCTGGATATTCTGGATCTTGCTATTGCCTGTACCTTCTTATCAGGACCAGAGAGTGGTTGCCACATCTCCATTTGCATGGTGCTTTTATTTGACTGAAAATTATACTAATTATGCTAAAACACAGATCTTTGGCCACCTGTTGGCTACCGCTGATTGCCTCTTGCAAGGATGACAGAATCCCATTTTACTCAACTTTACTAATTTCCAGATAGCAAGGTGGCTCCTGCTATCTGTTTTTTGTATGATCAGACTGTTCACAATTGCAAAACTTATTTGAAGGAGAGAATTGTAGGATGCCCCTATTCTTACTGCAAAATTCATGATACCATTCCTACTGCTAAGGGACAGCTAATTGGGAGAGAATGGAATGGCCCTAAATTTTATAAGGCATCTACAGGATATTCCCTATTGGTTTGGGACCTGTGGGACTCAAAATGGACTAGTCCAGTAGAAGGAGCCATGTACATGGCCTAAACGGCCACATGGCCTAGCTCCAGACTCTACATTGGGCACTCTTTTGTACAAGTACAATCTATGGTCCATCATAATATCCTTATACAAGAAAAAAATTTAATGACACAACTATCATTCCCCTATTCTCCATTTTCTTGGCTTTCCCTCCTCTGAGAAGGCCTTATGTTTCAATGTTACTGGCATTGGGAAACTCTCATCGTGCTTCCTGTGTGCAGCCCTGCAACATCCTCCCCTGATAATAGTACCCCTGTCTTGGGTCCTTAATTGCACCACCACTGATAATTCCCATGGCTTCCACTCCATCCCTGAAGTACCCTTGTTTCTTGAGTCAGGTTGCTCCAAGTTTGATTTTTGCGTTTCCAGTGTTTCCTTTCCCTCTTACAACCAGACCATATTACCCAATCATCCTTTTGCTCCCCTTGAACTTTTCTTTTCTTGCAATGGCACTCTATCAAAAAACTTGACCATCCCTATCCCATAGGACATGCTCTGCCTACCTGTCACTCTGGTCCCACAACTTATGCTCAGGACCCCTGTAGAGTTCTTGGGATGGCACACCCCCCAGCCCAAGCAAAAAAGAGCTGTCTTCTTGCCCCTTGTGGCCAGAATTTCCCTTGCCACCTCTCTGGTCTCTGCAGGTTTGGTGGGAGGAGTCCTGGGTCATTCCCTCATAACAACAGCTCACCTATCCAAGCAACTTCAGGTAGCAATTGAGGCTTCTGGAGCATCCTTATCCTCCCTCCAGAGGTGGTTAACCTCCCTTGCACAGGTTGCTCTACAAAACCAACAGGCCTTGAACCTGCTGACAGAAAAGGGTGGACATACCTTTTTCTGAGGGAAGAATGTTGTTATTATATTAATGAGACTGGAATGGTAGAAACCCAGATAAATAAGCTACATAAACTTAGCCTAGAGCTACATAAGCAGTAATTCTCTGCCGCAGATGACTGGTGGAGATCATCTATGTTCTCCCTTTTAATGCCTCTCACAGGACCACTAGTTCTAGTTGGAGAGCTTCTCTCCAGGTTCCACCAAGCCCCTGCAGTCCCACAACCCAAATATAAAATAATCATACAGACACTTATATTATTTAAACTGCTTGGCCATTAGCTCAGGCCTACCATTGTCTAGCTCTTACTCTTACGTTTAGCCCATTTCTGTTAGTCTATACTTTGCCACATGGCTTGTGGCCTTACATCTTATCATGGCGGTGGCTGGTAGCGTCTCTCTGACCCAGCCTTCCACCTCCCAGAATTCTGTTCTCTCTTGTCCTGCCTATACTTCCTGTCTGGCCACTGGCCAATCAGTGTTTTATTTACTTTAACCAATCAGAGCAACACATTTGACATCCCACAGCACTTCCCCTTTTCTTTTTTTTTTTAAGCAAGGTTTTAACTTTTATAGTAAAATTTTAGATAATAAAACAATTATCAAGCAAGAATTACAGTTACAATATTAAAGAAGATATCCTATATATCTTATATTTGTGAGTTTAAGGTTTTATATCTAACTTATCTTTTATCATAACTGAGGAAATTATAACTATCTAGTCTTCAACCACATCAAAGACCTCAGAAGGATATAATTATTATCTGAGAACCAGGAGAAAGATGCAAGCATTTTTTGGGAGTCTTGCAAGAGTAGACAGAGACAGCTGGCAGCCTGCACACTCACCTAATGTTCCTTTGTAAAGTTGGGGCATTTGTCTTCAGCCCACAGGGCTAGAGTCTCTTGGTCACTTTTTTTTAGTGTCCTGTAGAATGCCTGGCAGTTTCCTCTGTGAAGCAGGAACCTGAAGGACCATTTTGTCAAGCAAAGTTCAACTTTCTATGGGTCCTGCATGTCCAGTTGATCAAGAAGTCCAGGCAAGAACAGTTTCTTGCCCAAATGGCTATTTTTGCCAAGGTGAAGATAAATTCCATATGAAGTGTCTTCAATGTCCATCTTCCTCTCTGAATTAAATTGGTGTTTCCAGGAGCAGACATGTCTCACTGTCAAGAAAGTCTAAATTTTAAGAGTATTTTAAATGCCATATTCTGTAGGTCTTTGAAGTATTTGAAGATTACCTATCTATCTGAAATATCTCTATGTATATCTAGAAGACTTGACTGACATGGCTGTGAGTATGATTATCATAGATGAATAATTATTAATCTAATTTTAATTATTCATTACAATTTAAAATGAGCTATAAAAACATAATACCTTAAACACGAGTAGAAATATACACACAGTATAACAAAATTAACTTTAAGTTTGTATCAATAGACTAAAATCTATGCCAATGTAAAACATTTTAAACAAGTTGTTGCTCTTTAGAATTAAGTTCCTTAATCTACCCTTTCATCCTATTATATCTATATCATATCCCCTTTTCTTCTTTAGAAAGAGATGGCATTTATAATCAACCTGCTTTAAATAAAAATATTGGTTCTTTTATGTCCCACACCAGAGGGCTGTTCTGATTTGGGACATAAAAATCTCTTAACCTTTTTTTTTAGCAATATGTCTGGGTTTAGAGAAGGAGTGAGCCAATTCCATCTCCAAAGCCAGCTTGATAATTTTGGGAAATTGGGCATAGTTTTTCTTACTACTTCCTGCTTGGGGGGGGGTGCTGTATCTTATGGGCACACAAAGAAAATTTTAGGATTATGGAGTAGTCCATGAGGGTAAACCTCTGAGCCAGTTGCCTTGAAACCATTCTGGATGTTGGATCATCTGGGCCATGGTGTCATCAGAGACCTTTCAGGTGGTTTTGGCTGATCAAATCTGATGTATCTTAATCTGGAACAAATTCATAGCCATGGTTTTCTGTGGAAACAAAAGCAGAGACTCTTTTCCAAAGCAACATATCCTTATATTCAAATATTGAAGTCAAGTTACCTTTAAAATTTACATATTTATTTAACTCACCAGCTTTTATGATCAAATCTTTTTCTGTAGTTAAAAATCCCAAAGACGGGCTGGAGAGATGGCTCAGTGGTTAAGAGCACTGACTGCTCTTCCAGAGGTCCTGAGTTCAATTCCCAGCAACCACATGGTGGCTCACAACCATCTGTAATGAGATCTGGTGCCCTCTCTGGCTTGCAAGGACACATGCAGGCATGTGTGTGTGTGTGTGTGTGTGTGTGTGTGTGTGTGTGTGTGTGTGTTCTTTTGGGAGTCAGATCATTCTTTCTACCATGAAGGGCCCAGGGAACAAACCCAGGTTGTATGGCTTGGTGGCAATTGCCTGCCAGCTCCAAGGCTGTAAAGTTTATTTTTTAATTTTCAATTACAAAATGGATTGCAATATGAAAACATACCCTGCACGTTTGTAAGGGTAGCAGACTGAGCTAATCATCAAGGGCCTATTAACTAATTAGTCATGGGAAATACACCAGAAATGTATGAGAACATGATTATTGATGGTGTATGAGAAAATTCTGGTTTGCTGAACACATACACATTCTAGGAGTTTGGGTGTTCCAGACAGCACATTGAGGAGCCATGAATCCCTCTCCTCATACCTAAACCTGTGCTTCTTACATTTTGATTTTTATTGAATGTACCATTTACCATAAACTATGTCAGTAAGCACAGTTTTCCCAAGTCCTGTGATTCACATTACATTACTAGCAAACGGGAAATATGTTTATGAATCATATACATAATTTATTGTTTTTGTAAGGATTTAAAAATCTATACTTGCAGGAAGTATTTACCAATGTATTTTCTTCATTGTTTATTTTATAATATCTTAGATTTATATATATCTGCTTATTTTTATTGCCTATCTTTATGTCAGCATTTCCAGGTTTTTCTTGAAATTAGTGGCCTTCAGCCAAATCACATTCATGATCATGCAATTCTTGCAATAATGGAATTATCTAATGGTCTTTAAAATGTCTGTGTGAACACCCATTACAATAGCCACAAATAATATAGAATATCTTGGGGGTAACTCTAATCAATAAATAAAAGACCTGTATGACAAGAACTTTAAGTCTTTGAAGAAAGAAATTGAAGAAGATATTAGAAAATGGAAAGATCTCCAATGTTCTTGGATATGTTGGATTAACATAGTAAAAATGGCAATCCTACCAAAAGTAATCTACAGATTCAGGGCAGTCTTCATTAAAATTTCAACACAATACTTCACAGATCGTGAAAGAACAATACTCAAATTAATATGGAAAAACAAAGAACCCAGGATAGCCAAAACATCCTGAATAATAAAGGAACCTCCAGAGGCATCACTATCCCTGACCTGACTGTAGAGCTATAGTAATAAAAACATCTTGGTATTGACATAAAAACAGGCATGTGGATAAATGGAATCGAATTGAAGAACCTGACATAAATCCACACACCTATGAACATCTGATTTTTGACAAAGAATTTCACGATAGAAAAAAGAAAGCATCTTCAACAGTGTGGGGATACCTAGATGTTGACACATAAAAGAATGCAAATAGATCCATAACTATCACCATTCACAAAACTCAAGTCCAAGTGAACCAAAGACCTCAACATAAATCCAGTTACATTGAACTTGATAGAAGAGAAACTGGGAAATAGCATTGAATGCATTGGCACAGGAGATGACTTTCTGAATATAACACCAATACCATAGCTACTGAGACTGATAATTAATAAATGGGACCACCTGAAACTGAAAAGCTTCTGTAAGGCAAAGGACACAAGCAATAAGACAAAATGGCATTCTACAGAATGGGAAAAGATCTTCACCAATCCCATGTCTGACAGAAGGCTGATCTCCAAAATATATAAAGAACTCAAGAAACTAGACATCAAAATACCAAATAATCCAATTAAAAAATGGGGTACAGATCCAAACAGAACTCTCAACAGAAGAATATCAAATGGCCAAAAGATATTTAAGGAATTGCTCAACATCCTTAGTCATCAGGAAAATGCAAATCAAAAAGACTTTGAGATACCATTTTATAACTGTCAGAATAGCTAAGATAAAAAACACTGATGACAGCTTATGTTGGAGATGATGTGGAGTAGGGAGAATATTCCCACTGCTGGTGGGAGTGTAAACTTGTATAGCCACTTTGGAAATGAGTATGGCAGTTTCTCAAAAAATTGGGAATCAATTTCCATCAAGACCCAGCTATACTGTTTTGGGGCATATATCCACAGGATACTCAGTCATACCACAAGGTCACTTGTTTAACTATGTTCATAGCAGCATTATTTGTAATAGCCAGAACCTGGAAATGACCTAGATGCCCCTCAACCAAAGAATGAATAAAGAAAATGTGGTACATTTACATAATGGAGTATTACTTAGTGGTAAAAAAAACAATGACATCAAAATGGATGGAGTTAGAAAAATATAATCATCCTGAGTGAGGTAACCCAGACCCAGAAAGACAAACATGGTATGTACTCACATAAATGGATAGAAGATGTAAAGCAAAGGATAACCAGGCTATAATCGACAGCCCTAGAGAAACTAGGTGACAAGGAGGACCCTAAGAGAGATATAGGAATCACCCTGGATAAACTGGGGGTGGGGTGGTAAAAGGGAGGGGATGGGGGATGGGAATATTGGGGATAGGAATGGTGGAGTTTGAGGGAGGGATGGAGAAGGAGAGCAACAAAAGAGAGATTTTGATAGAGGGCGCCATCATGGGGTTAGGGAGAAACCAGGTACCAAGGAAACGCCCTGGAATCCATAAGTATGACCCCAGCTAATACTTGCAGCAATCATGGAGAGGGTGCCTGAACTGACCTTCTCCTGTAATCAGATTGGTAACTACCCTAATTATCATCACAGAATCTATATCTAGTAGTTAATGGAAGCAGATGCAGAGATCTACAGCCAAGGACTGGGCTGAGCAATGGGAATCCTGTTGAAGAGAGAGAAGAGCGATTATATGAGCAATCAAGGTCAAGATCATGAGGAGAAACCCACAGAGACAGCTGACTCTAGCCCTAAGTACTCATGGACTCTAGACTAACAGCTAGGAAGCCTGCATGGGATCAACCAAAGCACTCTGCATGTGGGTGATAGTTGTGTAGCTTGGTCTGTTTGTGGGGCCCATAGCAGTGGGGCCAGTATCTATCCCTGTCACATGAACTGGCCTTCTGAAATGTATTACCTATGGTAGCATGCCTACTTCAGCCTTGATACAGGGGGGAATGAGCTTTTTCCTACCTCAATTCAATATGCTATGCTTTGTTGACTCCCATGGGATGCCTCACCCTTTTTGAGGAGCTGATGGGGCAGAGGTAGAAAGGAGGTAGGGGGAGGAAATAGGAGAAGAGAAGAGAGGGGAAACTGTGGTTGGTATATAAAATAAATTTTAAAATTTAATAATAATAATAATAATCCAGCAAAAAAATGTCTGTTGGTTGAGTAGGGCTGTTATCTTTCTTTCTTTCTCTCCTTTCTTCCTTCCTTCTGTCTTTCCTGCTTTTTAAATTCTTTAAAACCAATGTTTGGAGTTCATATGCTTTATTTCCTTTTGGTTAGTTTGGTATCTAAAAATCACCAGTTTTATTATCTTTTCAACCAATAAGCTCTTGATTTTGTTGATTTTCTTCATGATGACATGGCTTGTATTTTTGTAGATATCGTCTATGATTATTATTTTCTTGTGTTTGATTTAGAATTACTCTTGTTTCTTCACCTTTGTGATTTCAAAGCTTAGATTACTGAAGTTTTTTCTTTGGTTTGGATTTCAGGTTTAAAATAAAAGATTTTATAAAAGATTTAATAAAATTACCCAGATATTGTGGCACATGCCTATAATCCCAACACTCAGGATTTGAGGTAGGAGAATTCCCAACTAATTTGAGACCAATTTTGACTTCCTACCACTTTCTGAGCCAGATTGAACAAAAATAAGAAACTTAACAAACAAAAATAGTCAAAATATATTTATTAAAATTAACAGAATTTATTGTACATATTAATGGATTTCATTATGACATATTGTGCTTTCACCATATACACCCTTCCATTTACTGTTTTATTCAATCATCTCTTCTTACTTTCACAAAACATCCTAATGTCTTCTAATAGTCTAATACTGCCATGGATTTTTCTTGTTGTTGTATTGTTCCTGTATTGTATTTTCCACATATTAATAAAAGCACAAGATACTTTTTTTTGTCTGGATGATTTCACTTAGAGACATCATAGTATCATCCATTTGCTTAAAAATTTTGCTCTTCCTTATGGGAAAATAATAGTCAATTGTATGTATGTATGTATGTGTGTATGTATGTATGTATGTATGTATGTGTTCATGACTGGATGTCTTTATCTTTCTATACACATAGAGTATAGTACATACATCATATTCTCTTCATTTGTTCATATGTTGATGAGATCTAGGATGATTCCACATCTGAACTATTATTGAGCAGTGCTACAATAAATATGAATGTGCACACATTTCTTATGTATGTTTAGATACTTTCCTTTATATAGCAAAGATGGTTTGTTGGGTGGTTCAATTTTGAGCTTTTTTTTAATGCCTGTATTAGATGACATTCTCACTAATAATTTATAATTGTTCCTTTTTCTTATATCTTGGTTAGAATTTCTTATCACTACATTTTAAAATAATAGCCACTGTAACAAGAATGAAATGGAATCTGAATATAACTTTGGTTTGAATTTCCTTGTTGGTAAACTATGCTGACCATTTTCCCCAACATATTCCCACATTAAGTATTTATAATTAAAAATATTTTTTATTTTTTATTTTTTGTGTGTAATGTGCATACATGTCCTATAGTACACATATAAAATTGGAGGACAATTGGAAGTCAGTTCTCTCTTTCTACCATATAAGTGTAGGTGATTAGACTCAAGCTGTTAGTATTGGTGGCAGCTTTACATACTGAGCCATGTCACCAACATTCCTTTCACGTTATTGATCCCTATAAATAACTTTATGCTACACTGGGTTTTAGAAGTAGGCTGTACACACAGTAGTTACAGTTATTATGAATGAATGCATTAGTTATGAAAGAACATAAAAGTAATGTACTTTCTGTTATTTTTATTGGGACATCGTTTCAACATTTTATTCAGGTTGGTTTCAAACTTGGGGTCCACTCAATCTCACTGACTCAGTTTCTTAAGCAGCTGGAACTGCAGATCCACATAACCATACCTGGCTTCAGATGTATAATTCTTTTTAATTTTTAAAAATCATTTTATTATATGTATATGAACATTTTACCTACATGTATGTATGTGCACCATGTGAGTACTTGGTGCATGTGACATTTAGGTGATGGAACTCTTGGAGTTAGGATGGAGTTAGTTAGTAGTTAAGATGAACCATCATGTGGATGCTTTTAATTGTTGTAATAGATTTTCTCAACTGCTAAGTCATCTCTCCAGCCCTGAAAATATATTTATTAATGAATTATATTCAGATTGACTCCACATGCTCATCCTCCACATCAAGAAGCTTAACAGCACAGACTCCCACAGAGACCATCCTTATACTCTTGTCCAAAATTCTCTCCCCTACAGGATATCTTGTTACTGACACTGAAGAAAATAATTCCTTGCATTACTTTTAGCACTTTTGTATGTGGAAAAAGTATATATGCATCTTAACAGTTTTGTATGTATGCATGAGTTTTATATTAATTCAACTGTGCTCAACTGAGGCTAGCATAAAACCTTTCCTAATCTTGTGTTCTACCACATTGCTATGGTCATGAACTAGCTCTTTCCCTGTTATCTAATTCAGGTGTCATAATCCTACTGTCTGGGAGGCAAAACTTTATTTGGTGTAATACCCATGTCTTCAGCTCATCATGATCCCAACGAGGGAGGAGGATGAGAAGAGAGAAGACCTTGAGGAATACCTTCTTCCTTTCATTCTTCCCCCAATCTGCTGCTAGGCTTGCTTTTGTGACAGCAGATACAGTAGAGGACAGCACTTCAGTGTCTGAGTTTTTTCCAGTTTTGCCATTATCTGTTTCCCATCCTCTCCACCCGTTTTTTTCAAAACTGTGCCCTTTAATTCCAGCACTTGGTAGGAAGAGGCAGGCAGAGCTCTGTGACTTTGATGCCAACCTGGTTTACAAAGCAAGTTCCAGGACAGCCAGGGCTGATATTCAGAGAAACCTTCTTGAGAAAAACCTTTTAAAAAATTGTAAAGAAACCTTGTGAAAGAAATTCAAATTCCTTCAGGCTCAGCACTTCTTGAAATATACATTCAAGAATGTATCTTCTTCCCAAACTTAGTACTTTGCTTACTGTCTGTGCTGTTTTGAGTTAGCCAATCTCCCCCCCCCCTCTCTCTCTCTCTCTCTCTCTGTGTGTGTGTGTGTGTGTGTGTGTGTGTGTGTATAGCTTCACTCACAGTGAGTCATGTTCTAATTCTTTCTTTCTTTCTTTCTTTGTATTCCTCCCTTATTTCCTGCATGTAATAATTCATCAACCTTGTTTACAGGATTTGAAACTGTTTGGGGGGTAGGTATAGTCTTTGGGTAAGGCTTTGGGGTTTTTGTGTGTATGTAATTTTTTTTTTTTTTTTTAAACAGGACCTCACTAAGTAACAGCATTTGCTATGTGGACGAGGCCCCCTCAACTCATTGCTTCTGATTCCAAGTGCTAGGATAAAGGCTGTAGGCAATAACCAGCTATGGGTAAATTTTTGACTGATTTTTAAAATTCACTTTATTGAGTAGTCAATTTTGAAAATTTGTTTACCCCTAAAGATTTTTATCTCAGTGCTAAGGAGATAAATAAAAACAGTACTTGTTGTTTAAGCATGAGGAGAAAAAAAATCTGGGTATGGCTCTAGGCACCTGTAACCTTAGCACTGGGAGTTGGGTGGGGCACATTCTAGGGCTCCCCAACCAACCATCAATGCTGAAACAGCAAGCTCAAGGTACAGTGATAGAAACTGACTTTTCGAACCAACCAAAGAAGAGATGGCACAAGCTGACAAACTTCTGTGGTCACACATTCATGCACAAACACACATAGACTACATACCACACATACAGAAATAACTTTTTATTTTATTTTTTAATGAATTTTGCTGGGCTATGGCAGGCAGCCTTTAAAGGCAGTCAGATATCTGTGAGTTTGAGGCTAACCTGGTCTACATAGTGAGTTCCAGGACAGCCAGGTTGGAAAAACAACCCAAAAAATAACCAAAAACAAAATAAAACAATAACAACAACAAATTTGTAAAATTAGACATCTTAAATTTTTCTCCAACATCTTATCCAATATAAGTTTGGATTCAGTGAGTAAAGAGTTATGAACTTCTGGAAAAGTTATACTGACTTCATTTTCACATTTACTGTCAAGTTTTAGATTTGTTTATGCAAATTCTGTGTTAAGAGTTCCCCTGGGCAGGGGTATGAAGAGTGGGGTGGGGGTAGTGGCTTCCCTAATGCAAATGTTACAACTCTGA